>NW_021620598.1:1203049-1210616 GCF_004785775.1 Grammomys surdaster
TCTATCCCAGGTTACAGTTTATCTCATCCCAGGTTACAGTCTATCTCTGTCCCAGGTTACAGTGTATCACCGGGAGAAGGCAAGGCAGCAGGAACTTGAAGCTATGGTAGTATCCCATCCTCAGTCAAGGGCAGGCAGCAATGGACTGATGCCTTATACTGTGCTCAGCTCACTTTCCCCTTTCCATGAAGCCAGGAAACAGTCCTGCCCATTTTCAGGGTGATCTTCCCACCTCAAATAGCCTGATAATGAAATTCCCTCACAGGCACGACCACAGGCCAATCCAATCCAGTCCACTCTTCATGAAGCAACCCCCCCCCCAGGTGACTCCAGATTGCTTCAGGTTAACAATTAAAATTACCATCACAGTCACACTGTCCTTCCTCCCCACAAGAACGGCAGTCTTCTCCCCAACTCCAACTCCTTTGTAATGGAGTTGTAGTGGCATCAGCCGCATCTATCCCTGAGACCAGCAACACCATGCAAGAAATATGCAGCTGTTGATCTTTCAAGGCACTGTGTGTGGGGCTCTGTCCCCTGCAATGGACACCTGGGACAGAGGAGTCCAAGGCTAAAGAGAGAACTCCTGAGTTCAGTGTGGTGTGTCTTAAGTGTATACACCCTCTTGACGGATGAATCTCTAATATGGAGATCAGAGACTGGGGTAGGGCAAGCCATGTAAGAGCCAAAGCCTGCAGCATAGGAAGCATGGAGTGGGGGGAGGAGCAAGGAAAGAAGGGGCATCTAGGAAACCCCTACTTTGCTGGAAGTGGGATTCACCATTCCAGAGCTACTAGAAGGGCACCTATCACTATCAGCCCAGTTCCTGGTGCCAAGAACACCACATTGGGCAAACAGGTCCAGCCTACCATCTGGAGGGGCAAGACAGACAAGGGCAGGCAGCCAGTATGTCACAGGGTGGTGACAGATGGTGGTGAATGCAGCGAGGATGGCAAGAGATCAGCCGAGTGTGGGATGGTGCCACCATGGGCTGGTCTAGCCAGACAGGTGGTCCAGGATTCCTCCTCAGGGAGTTTAGGAGCCAAGATCAGAATGTTAGAAATGAACCATCAGCTAGCAAGCAGAGGTGACTACATTCTAAACATAGACCAGAGTGGCCTTGTAAAAGTTCTGTATGGGAGCATCCTGAGTCTGTCTGAGAGAGCAAACAGGCCAGGGTGGCTGTGGGGGAAGCAGGCAGGCCCAGGGATCACCAGAGAGGCAACAATACACCGTTCTAGCCACCTCAGAGACTGGACAGAGTGAATAAGAAACCAGAGGAGGAGGTTGGAGAGGATGCCATCCATCCAGACCATGAGGAAATGGGTGTAGCTTGACCCGGGTACCATCTTGAATGTGGACCACAGACTGGCAAGCCAGGACATAGTGTGCTGGCTCTTGCACTGACCAGGTCTTGCAGACAGTGTGGCTCAGGGATGGGCAAAGACTTGAAAAGCAAACCAGGACCCTGCCTCCATGCTTGATGTAAGGGCCTAGACCAACTGTGCTACTGGCTGAATACTAGGACAAGGGGCCTTGTGGACCTTGTGTAAAGTGTCTGCAACCAAGGTGCAAACAGAAAGCCAGCCAAACAGCGGACATATGACCTGGAACCTAGTGGGGAAATCGGTGTAGAACTGGTTACACACGTGACATTTCAGAACATGGAGCCAGAGAGGGACAGTGAGCAGAGGACCAAACACAGAGCCTGAAGGCAGAGGAATACTCCAGAACCTCTCATCAGACCCCTGAGGATGCTCAGCAAGGCGGGGGCTCTCCGCTCTCCCATCCGCTCTTCCAACCGCTGAGACTCTCAGCAGCAGCTGGGATCCCAGAGAGGAACTGTGTGGCGCAACTCAGCTGGAGTGTGCAGCTCTTCCTGGGGCTGCTGGGTACCACAGGGGACCCTCTTGGCAGTGGATGCCTCTACCCTGAGATCTCTTCCCAGACTTTTTGTGTACTTTTTAATTGCTTTCTAAGAAACCCCAACTTGACACTCAGAATTGTGATTTAGACACAGCAGACAGTATCAGCCAGAAACTGTGGAAGTACTTGAGAGCAGCTTCTGGTTTCACAAGTCCAATGCAGGCCCTCAGATATGGGCCCGATGCACCCATCAGATACAAACAAGACACAGCCCGTCAGACACAGGCCTGATGCAGCCCTCACACACAGATCAGATGTAGCCCCTCAGACACAGGCCCAATCCAGCCCCTCCAACTAGAACTAAAAGCCAGACCCAAACCTCCTCAGCTGCTGCTGGGAGAACCAATCAATGCCATCTTCCCTGGAAGGGCAACTGGACATGCTTTCCAGTGTATGTTTAAGGGCTAGAGAATTACAGCAGACCGCCACTCTACGCCTACCATGAAAGCAAGCAAGATGAGTTAAAAATCTGTACAGTTTTAAACCAAGCCAAGACCTGAAGATACAACAGAAACCAAATACCAGACAGGACAAGCTGGTCCTGGACAGCCCAGAAGGACAGTGCCTTCTCTCTCTGCAGGGAAGAGGGGGCAGATACAGCATAGATGGCTCCAGATACTCAGGAGCCGTACATGGTGGTGACAGACTGTCATCCCCAGCCCTTGGTCAAGTGCATGTGAGAAGGCTGGGCAGGTGCCGAGAGCTATATAACAATCCCCAGATACTCATGAGGTCTCCCACAGCAGAGGCACTGCTCTCCAAAGGCTGGCTACAGGGTGAAGAGGCAAGGCAAATCCCTAGGGAACACATGGATTCTCGTCCCAGGGGGCATCAGGGGCCTGCTGCAGGTTCAAGGTAAGGCAATGGCATCAACAGACAGCCCTCCACATGCAGAAGCTGTCAGTGGAGCTGGAAAACCGAGGAATCTGGAGGTCCTACCCTGCCACATCCACTCAAACTCAGAAGGGCTGTGAGGCAGGCTAGGCCCCTGGAAACCCAGCTGTCAGCTAACATTCGTGGCTATGTACATTCGTAGCAGACTCCATGCGATACACGAACCAGTAAGCGTGAGGTTGAAATCTGAAGATAAAAATGTTTTATCTTGCTATTCTGCGCCACATTATTTATTTATTTATTCATACGTGCATCTGTTTGTGTGTCACCTGAAAGCAGTGTCCACAAGGTCAAAAGAAGGCATCAGACTCCCGGGAGCTGGAGTACAGGCACCATGAGCCACTTGATGTGGACGCTGGAAATAGCACTGGGTCCTCTGCAAGAGCAGCAGTGCTCTTAACAGCTGGCGCGGTGCTCCCGCCCCAGATAAAAACCCCTTTAGAAAGAAAAAGAGCATATCATAGCAAGTGTATTTGTTTACTATTGTCTGCTTGTACAAGTTACACAGGTACATCTCCAAATCCACGTGTTCGTGGACCTCAGAGCACTGAGCCGCTGCTGCTGCCCACTGGGATCAGAAAGTAGCGCTAGCAGGCACACACAATGTGTGTGCAATTGTGCATGTGTGAATGTATGTGTGCACAAGTGTGTATGTGTGTGTGTGCACGTGTGTGCATGTGTATGCGTGTGTGCATGTGTGCATGTATGTGTGTGTGCGTGTGCATGTGTGTGTGTGCATGTGTGTGCATGTGTATGCATGTGTGCATGTGTGTATGTGTGTATGTGTGTGTGTGTGTGTGTGTGTGTGTGTGTGTGTGTGTATGGGAGTGTGGGAAGGGTACTAGGCTACTAACAGGGTCTCACTCTTAGCCTGGAGCTCATCCACTGAACAAGGCTGGCTGGCTAGTATTGAGGTCTAGGGATCTGCCTATCTGACACTGCAGGTAAACTCCACCATGTCTGGATTTTTCACTTGGGTTCTGGGAATCAAACTCAATCATGCTTGTTTGGAAGGTACTTTGCTTTATAAATAAATGTATTTTTCTTTATTTATATAATATATATCTACATATAATAATTATACATATTGTAAATAAATATGTGAGTGTTTGCCTGTGTACATGTATGTGCACCACATTAGTGCCTGGTTCCCCTGAAGGTCAGAAGAGGGCATCATATCCCCTGTAGTTACCATGGTTATAAGCTGCCAGATGGATGCTGGGAACCAAACCCAGGTCCTCAGCAAGAATAACCAGAGCTCTTAACAATTGGTCCATTTCTCTAGCCCAAGAAATAACTTTTCAAAAGACAAAACACATCAGTAACTTTTTAAAAAATATATAACTAGTAAACACGAGAAGCAAATGACAAAAAGTAACATAGCTGAGGCAAAGGTGCATCAAGGGTTGCAGCTCCATGGGAGGAACAATCGTGCCCACTGGGGATAAAGACCAACCTGCTGTATGGAAACGGGCAACGGATGGAACGGGCAACTCATGGAGCCAGAAGGCACAGCAGCGAGAGCTGGGAAGGAGGATTTCAACCACTACTGAACAAATGACATTAGGAGATGGCTCAGACAATAAAGCTTGCAGGGCAAACGTGACTCAAGATTGGCTTCCAAAAACTTCACGTAAAGCTGAAGACAGGGGCAGACACCTATAATCCCAGCATGCCCATGACACTAAGACAAACCTTAGAGACACTATCTCCAGATGCTTGCAGCCCAGCAAGTCTGGCCTATGAAGCAGTGAACTGGAAGGGGCCCTGAGTAACTAAGCCGAGAGGCAAGGCCTGCCACCCAAGGTTGTCACACGCATGTGCTGTGGTATATATACCTGCAGTGCATGGCATTTGAGTATGTGACCAGAGGCACATACACACTTTAAAAATATATAATTCAAACTTAAATGTAATTACTTCTGCTAATGGACAAGATCTTACAAGGTAATATTCTGTTGGGAAACTTAGAAACAAATGCTTATTGTATTTGGAGGAGGCACACATGTAGCAGCTTCTGGGGGGCTCTTTCAGTAGCGTTAGAGGACTCTGAGAGACGGATGCCTGGACTCGGTAGCCCTTCCACACGGGTCTACTTGCTCTCTAGGTTTGTCAAGTGCAGTAAGAACTCCATCTGCACTGTTCCATAGACACAGAGCTCCGAGCTCTGATGGGCCTACATTATACTGTGCAACTGTTATTATTGGAAACAAGAGTTTACAACAGACCCCACGTTAGGGTAAACAGTGGCCATCAGAAATCAAGCCTGTATCTCCAGACTCACCAGTAGACACATAGGTACGATGGAGTAAAGTCTCACCAACTACCAAGCATGTGTCCAATGTGATTAGTGCCTGTCTGTGCTCATGGGCACGCCCATTTCTCCTTCATGATGCCCCTGCCTGATCCTGCATCCTTTGGGTTTCAGGCCTGAACCCTCACTGCAGTGAGCATGCATCCATCTCGGTGTTCTGTCTGCTTTACTTTCCCGTTCTCTGGCTGCACTCCCACAGGGCCAGCCTTTCACTGGGCCCAGCTCTGTGCTCAGCACCTGTCAGTGGTGCTCATCCCAAACCAGCGCTCCAAAGACCACTTATAAGTAACAAATGTTTTGAGAAGGAAATGAGTGAAGATGTAAAGGATACATAATTTGGGGAAACATTAAGTGAAATTTTGTTGCCTTTAAAAGGGAATGAAGAATTTGAATGGCTTAAAGACTTGCATCCCCACAGAGCCTCCTCTGCAAATATGTATTTGCAGCTGCTTTCTCCTAAATCCCAAATTCAGAAGCATCCACGTGGGGGAGGGGGGGTAACGAACTTCTGCAAGGCATATGATAGACAGTCAGGTGACTCAGCTAGCAAACTGCAACAAGGAACACAGAGTCTTAGCCAATGGACATCCAGTATGAAATGCCTAGGGCTGGGGGTGTAGCTCCATGGGTAGCTTGCCTAACATGCATGAGGCCCTGGGTTCCATCCCAGGCACTACAGAAATCGGGCATGGAGCACACATCTACGATCCTAGAGCCTGGGAAGTGGTTACAGGAGGATCAGAAGTTTAGGGCCATCCATGACTACACTGTAAGTAGGAGGCTAGCCCAGGCTCCTCAAAAGAGGAGGAGGAAGAAGATGAGAAGAAAAATCTAGATGTAGACCTTCAACCCTCCATAAAAACACACAGTTTAGACATAAATCTCAAATCTATTAAATTAGAAGGTTATATAAGGGGAAATCTAGGTGGCTGAGGCAAAGGTTATCTGGGAACATTTAGTACATTCTGTTCAACTCTTCTGCAAGTCTAAGACACTGGAGGATAGGCCTGCTCAAATTTGTACAACTGTCGTTTACTGAGTAACACAACTGTTAAGCTGACAGAATCCAGAATCACACATCCAGAGCTGGAATCCTGAGCACCCACTTAAAAAGCACACACAGCTTTGAGGAAAGTGGCGTGAGAGCCCATGTCTGCACTCCCCATACCAGATATCGGGAGGGGACGGGAACTTGACTCATGCATGCTCTCAACTGAGCTCACGTCGGACAGTAGGTGGTACCTGTAGACGCTGTTGTAATCACTTCTGAGTACTCACTTGATGAAGAGGGTCTGCATAAATCTTGGAAGCCAGTTCTTTGTGATCTGCACGGCGAGGAGTGGGGACGGGAACATGGCAGCTTCCGGGTGTTAGGGTACAAACTATGCCATTCTGGTAAAACCGCCATTTTGTACATTAAATCCCTGTGAGAGGAAAGGGAGGAGATTATACCATCTGCATTGTCTAAACATGGCCAACCTGCTATTTGCCCCTTTCTGACCATTCTTAAGGGGAACACTGAGTTGTGTTTAGACTGTTTGTAGCACATCCAAAGAACAAGAGGGCAGAATAAAGATTATTTTAGCATTTGTTTCCTTCCTGTATTTAATCACTGGCCTAATCTTGGTGTTTCTTCCTGCTGTCTCTCTTTCTTCCTATGCTTCTCCTTCTCAAGTCGCAAGTATTTCCTCCCAATACCCTTTGCAGGGCTGGTCGGCTGGCCATTCTTTCAGCCTGCTCTCGTCATGGAAACCTTATTTCTCCTTCAACTTGGACAGATAGTTTCGCTGGGTATAGTAGTCTGGCTTTCAAGTATACATTTTCAGTGGTGTATCAGTCCAAGCCAGTCAACATCCATCACAGATGGGGCAAGAGTAGGCAGTAAGGCAAAAATTTGCTTAACCTTAAAGGGAAAAAGATGAGGCTTTGGAATGCTCTCATGTTTCCCCAGAAATCTAGCAGGCCACCCAAGTGCACAGGGCCATGGGCACCTCCAGTCAGGTGCATTCTTGGGAAGGCCCCAAACTCTGCCCTCAGGCTGCCCCGGAGGATCTGCACAACAAGGAGGGAAGGCTGGGCGGAGCTACACATGCCTGGCTGCCAGAGGAGAGAAATGGATGTTCTAACACATGTAGCATCCAGAAAGCCCGGAAGACTTGCTGTTCCCAAGCACTTAGAAAATGTCCTGCCATGATCTGACTATGAAGCTAATCAACCAGACACTTGGCGGCCATGCAGAGCAGAAACCCAACCTTACAAAGTCTGTTTAGAAAAGTCACCAGATCATAAAAGACACAGACAACAATAAACTCGCAGAGGGGTGAGAACATGTCTGTCATAATCCCATACGTGTATTATTTCAAATGCCAAGTTTTCAACAAAAGTTTTAGCATGGTTCAGGGCTGGAGAGAGAGAGAGAGGGAGAGGGAGAGG
>NW_021620598.1:1211016-1282210 GCF_004785775.1 Grammomys surdaster
GGGGAGAGAGAGAGAGAGAGAGAGAGAGAGAGAGAGAGAGAGAGATGGTTTAGCTGTTAAGAGCACTTACTGCTCTTTCGGAGGACTTGGGTTCAGTTCTAAGCACCCACTTCAGATAGCTCACAACTTCCTATCATCACTCCAATCCCAGGGGATCTGACACCCTCCTTTGGCCTCCATGGTTACCTGCATTCGTGATGTGCACATACCAGACACAGACTCAAACACATTTTAAAATAAATTTTTTAAAACACAAAATTTAAAATTAAGTATGGCCCATACACACTTGCCTTCAGAAACTAGCAATCCATAAGAGCTCTGTGAGAGTATAGTATATGAAAGAAACTTTTCAATGAAGAAAATGTTAAAAAAAAAAAAAAGCTAAATTCTATATCCAGCATAAAAATCAGGGAGAAATAAGGGTTTCCTTGGCCACATGAAAATTCAGATAATTCAGCAGTAGCAGCAGACCTGCTTGCAAAATCTCTCAAAGAGCATTTTCCCAAACAAAGAAAAGTTGTATAGGTCAGAAATAATACCAATAAAGCCAGCGTCCAGTGTGCTGTACACAGACGGTGTGACGGGGAATCGAGCCCATGTTCACTAGAAGCAGAGCCTGATCCGTGGAGGTACCTGACGTCACCAGACAGGGAAACAGACATTTCAGCAGCCACAGCTGGGGACTCCCACACCCACCAGTAACAATGGCAGAACTACCTAGAAGATAACTGAGGGCTGGAGAGACAGGCTCAGCAGGTAAGAGCACTGGCTCCTCCTCCAGAGGACCTGGGTCACTTCCTAGTACCCACATGTAGCTCACATCGCTCTGTGGCTCGGATTCCACGGGTTTCAATGTCCTCTTCTGACCGCGACAGGCCTTGTACATACATAGTGCATGGACACACATGCAGGCAAACACTCCTACACATAAAATGAAGCCTTAAAAAGAAAGGACAAGACCTGAGAGTCACAAAAGCCCCAACAAACTGACAGACACCTTTAGAACACAAATTTAGACACCAATTCTTCTCAAATGCAGAGGGGAGCGTCCTCCTGATAGCCTACATCGGAAGATAAAACTAAAGCACACAGGGATGATATCACAAGTCAGTAACAGAGACAGCTAGATCATTCACAACTGTGTGGTAATTAGTGTGCCTGTCAACAGCCAGAAGGTCAAAGGAACCCAGCAGAATGTTCATGTCACTGGGAGGGAGATGAAGGGGCAGTCACAAACGTTTGTAAAGAAACACTGAGCCATGAGTGATACACATATCTGTATTTAATTATTTCACACCATTTACTTATATAGTGTGTGTGTGCTCATGCCACAGCTCACATGTGGAGATCAGAGGTCAGAGGACAATTTACAGAGTCTTTTTTCTCCTTCTACCATGTGGGCTCCAGAGCTCACATTCCAGTGGTCAGGCTTGGCAGCAGGCACCCTTACAGCCAAGCCAGCTCTCTGGCCACAGAGACCTGTGTTTATTGCTTTAATCTCAAATGAATAAAGTAAGCTTCTTCCTTAAGAAAGGGAAATAAAACCAAAGTGAGCAGATGGAAGAACACAAAGAAGGCTGGGGCCCAAAGACAGCAGAGAAAAGACGCAGAGCAGAAAGGCCACCATTTGACAGTGTTAGCAAAGTTGATAAATACTAGGGGGACCAAGGAAAAACTAGGAAACATCCGAACTGTTAAATGTAGAAATGGGAGAGACATTGCCACCCTCCTTCCAGAAATAAGGATTATAAGGGAACACAGCACAAATGGACGACCAAGAGAAAACAGGCATTCCAAGGACGACAACGAGATTGGAACTAAGGAGGAAGTGGGAACTCAGGAAGCACGACAGCAAACGAAGAGACTGCCTCAATATTTAAAACTGCCACAAAAAGTCAAGTGTCAGACGGACTAGCCAGTGAGTTCTTCCAGACGCTCAAGGAATAATCAGAAGCCAGTCTACCACAAACTCTCTAAGAAGTAAGAGGGACAGCTCATGTGGTGCCCAGTGACAGAGTGCTTGCCTAGAATAAGAGGAACAGACTGAGAAGGAAGAGCACTTGTCCCCACATCTACAGAGCCAGAACCAGCCTGACAGAAAGCAGATGATGTCACCAGAAATCACGGCCACAGAACGATGTTCTATGTGGCACAGGGACACTAACAAACTAAACCTAACAGCTTGGTTAAGATAACAGCACAGCCCAGTGGGATTCCTCCTGTGAACAGCATAGAGAAGCTGACCAAGGCTGGGGCTAGCTCAGCTGCAGGGCATTCCCACTTCTGGGAACTAACACTCGTGCTGCTGGGATAGTCACATACACACTTGTGTGTGGTCGTGCAATTTGGGTCACTTGTAAATGTACCTGGGAATGAACCTGCTTGGTTATATAGTAACTGTTCTGTTTTGTTTCTGTGTGTGTGTTTGTTTGTTTGTTTGTTTGTTTGTTTTTGAGGCAGCATCCAGATTTACATCATAATCCTCAGGGAGTCCCAATTTGGTCAACCTGCTTGAAGTTAAATGCATGTGTTCAAAAACAGATGGCCACTGGACTGAAGAGATGGCTCAGTGGTTGAAGAACACTGGCTACTCTTTTGGTTTGGTTCTCAGCACTCACATTGGCTGGACCATAAGTGCCTGTAACACCAGCTCCAGGGGGTCTGGCACCCTCTTCTGATCAGTGCAGGTACACATACACACACACACATACACTCACATAAACGCATACATACACACATTCAATATCCACATACACACATACACATTCACACACATAATACACCCACATATACACATACATACTCACACATGCACACACGCTCACACATACTCACATATACACATACACACACATAACACACACACATATCCTTTGAGCCCTCCCAAAGGCAGAGCTCCCACTACCTAATATCTGTACTAACCCCCTACTCTTAAGTGTCCCATCCCCGTAGGCCCATCAGAACATCAGAGCCCAGCAAAGCTTGTCTTCTAGAACCTGCTTATTCCAACTGAACTGAAAGCAGGGATGGTAATATCACAGATAAGCTTCCAGAATCCTACAGGTTCTAAAACTTGTGGCTTGTGTGTTCACAGGGTAAACATACAGTTATTAAACTTCCTTCTAACAAGCCCGAGGATCCATGAACAAAGCAGGTAAACTCCTGGGCCTCTCGGATCCGACCCTGTAGCAATGAAGATGGACAGCAGAGATGGCAAGGCTCAGAGGAGATGGCTTGATTGGCAGAGCACTTGCCTAGGATGCACCAAGCCCGGGCTCATCCCCTGCACCATTAGGAACCAGGGGTGGGGCGGTCCTAGTTTCTCTCTGGTGCTGCACTGTAACACTAACTAAGAGCAACCTGGGGAGGAGAGGGTTTATTTGACCTTACAATTTGTAGTGTATCAGCCAGAGGCGCCAAGGTAGGAAACTAGAGGCTGGACCTGAAGCAGAGACCATAGAGGAGAGCTGCTCGCCAACTTGTTCAGCTTGTGCTCTTACACATCCTAGGACCATCTGCCCTGGAGTGGTACTGCTCAGAGTGGGCATGTCCTCCTCCATCAGTTAGTAATCTGCCTCACAGACAGGCCCACAGGCCAATCTGATGGAGACAGTTCCTCAACTGCAATTCCCTCCTCCGAGTCATATCGAGGTTTGTGCCAAGTTATCAAAACCACAACAGTGGTGCACACCTACAACCCCTCACCGGAGAGGAAGGCGGGAGGAGAAGCTCAAGGCCACCCTTGGCTGTACAAGTTTGCATTCTAGTTGACGACCAAGGCTGTCCTGTGATTTTACAGAATCACGGAGTTCCTGGAAGACTGAGGGTTGGGAGTGTTGTGAACACGGGACCTCTCCTCAGGCATGAGGGAACATGCGCCATAGCACAGCCTTTGCAGTGCACGCTGTTGCACGACTCGGGGTTTTTTTATTTTTCCCATAAATCCCCTTCTTAATAACAACGCTGCTTGCTGAGGCTTTGGCCTCATGCCTTACTGTGCCACCTGAGGAGTGAAATAATCAACCCCCGGACCACTGCCTGAGGTGTGCTTTATTACTTCAATACAGAGCCATTTGATTCAGGAAACACTTAGCTGAAGACAAGGGGGTGGGGGTGGAGGGACAAACAAACAAAAGCGCCATCCCAGGAAAAGCAATTCCTCCTGATGGCAGCTGAGAGCCTGGCAGGGAATCACCCTCTCTCCCTGGGGAGGATGGCTGGGTGACCTGTGTGATCTCTTGCAACACTCCTTCCCACCAAAGGCAGGCTGACGTGACTCTGTTACTACACAGATGTTGCAAAGGGCTGACCGGCAAGCTTCTGAAAGCAGGCCCTATTTGATATTCAACCTAAACCTGCATGATGCAAACATATTCCAGTCAAGTATTCACTCAGCACAAGCTACGGGCAGGCCACAGCTGTGGTCTTGGGGGGGGGGGGGAATGAACCCCTCTCACCTTCCTGCATCTTTCCAGCTAAGTCAGGGAGTAGAAGAACTTTGACAACATGTTTTAAAACAGTAACAGGGATGGGAAGATGGCACAGTTGGAGAAGTGATTACTCTGGCAAGCATGGGGACCTAAGCTCGAGCCCCCAGAACCTGTGTAAATAAGCTGGTTGTGGTAGCAGGCATTTAGCAACCCCAAGGCAGGGAAGGCTGAGACAGGAGGCTCCCTGGGAGTCAGGCAGTGGTGGCGCATGCTTTTAATCCCAGCACTTGGGAGGCAGAGGCAGACAGATTTCTGAGTTCGAGGCCAGCCTGGTTCGAGTAAGTTCCAGGACAGCCAGGGCTACACTGAGAAACTCTGTCTCAAAAAACAAAACAAAACAAAACAAACAAACAAAAAAGGAGGCTCCCTGGGGCCCTCTAGGAGAGTTGGCAGGCTCCAGATTCAGTAAGGGAGTAGGTCTTAAAAAACAAGGAGGGAAGAAACTGCCTTTGCCCTCTATATACATGTTCATACACATGGACTCATACACAAACATATATACACGCAGGTTTAGGAACAAGGGGCCCCTCCCTCTCTAACAACAGCGGTGTAGAATGTAGGGACAAGGTGTTCCATGGAGACTGAATTGATCAAATAGAAGACAGTGGAACAGAGAGCCTGGGAACAGGTGGGACATGAACAGCAGGTCCAGCTGAATAGAGCTGAGCCTTTAACACTGTAGCACACAGGAGGGCAACGTCCTGCCATGAACACCATGCCAAAGCAGCTAGCAGAGAGGATCCTGAGTGTTCCAGACGCCAGGAAATGAGGAGTGCTTGAAGAGATGAGAAGCCAGCTACTCTGTTCTGTGCCTTACATGTAGAATCCATGTGTCTGGATGGTGTATTGAGGCTGAGGACATAATTCGGGTACAGCACTCGCTTAGTATATAAAAGGCTCAGATTCTACTCCTAGCACCACCGAAAGTAAAAAGGTCAAACAATATTCTGCAAACTTATGCAAAGTACTATAACTATTATGAATAAAAATATACATCATAAAGGCTAGAACAATGGCTCAGTGATTAAGAACACTTATTGCTCTTCCATAGGACCTGGGTTTGATTCCCAGCATACACAGGGTGGCTGACACCCATCTGTAGCTCCAGTTTCAGGAAATCCATTGCCCTCTTCTGGCCTCAATGGACACTACACATATATGATACACATACATACAGGCAAAATGTTCATATACAAAAATTTTTAAAAATCATATGTAGATACAGATATAGATATGAAACAGAATTCGGTGTTGGGGAGAATGCACAATTGGTAAAGCACTCCCTTGCAAACAAAGGACCAGAGTTTGATCCTTAGAACCCATGTAAACAAGTCAGGCACAGGTTGGAGAGAAGGTTCAAAGATTAAGAGCGCTAGCTGCTCTTCCAGAGGACCCAAGTTCAATTCCCAGCATCCACATGACAGCCATCTGTAACTCCAGTTCCCAGGGATCCAATGCCTTCTTAAGACCTCTGCTAGCACCAAGGACATGTGTGGTATACAGACATACAGGCAAATGCCATAGAGATGAAATAAAAGTGAAAACGAACAAACAAAAGCCAAATGTGTGTATTAGCCCAGCACTGAGGGGTGCAGACAGTGTCCCTGAGCCACCATGCCCGCCTTCCATGCCTTCTCTTAGAAACACACTTTCAGGTGACCCCAAGCTGGCTTGAACAAGCTTGCCCACTACTTTAGAAACCCTTGAAAAGGACTGAAAAACATGGGCCATGGGGCTTTCTCAAAGCATGCACACACACATACACACACACACAAGTCAGACCAATAAAAAAAGCTAGCAAAGTACCTATACCAGCTTCAAACACAATGCCAAATGCTTACTTCTCTGGCTGCTGAGTGTCCAATTATCAACTTTGCACCATTACCTGTATTTTTCAAGAAGAGGAAATTAAATACTAGACATAAAACAAAACAAATTTACTAGGTCCTTAAGGTGGAGACCCAAACTCTCCTAAACTTAATCTTCAGCCTGTTACACACTTGCACCAGTGTGCAGTTGTGTGTGTGTTTATGTGCATGTGTGAGGGGTCAATGTGGACAAGGAGGCTTACACAGGTTTGATGGGAGAATAGGGAACCTTCACTATCTAGCCACATGAGTTTGCAGACTAATCCATGCAATTATTCAAGGGAAGGGCTGGGAGGAGACGGCAAGTGCACGTGCGCAAGCGCGCGCGCGCACACACACACACACACTCAGAGAGACAGGGACAGAGACAGAGATGGAGAGAGGCAGAGAGAGAGAGAGAGAGAGAGAGAGAGAGAGAGAGAGAGAGAGAGAAGAGGAGAGGAAGAGGAAGAGGGAGAGGGAGAGGAAGAGGAAGAGAGAGCGAGGCTCTAGACCCTTGAGGAGTCCAGGGACCTAACACGAACATGGGAAGTCCAGGCTGGTGTCCCTCACTGCCTCCATCTTAGACTGCAGTGCAAGGCTGCAGCAAGCCCCAGTCCACAGTTCTCAACATAGGAATTAGAAGAATGTGAGCTGATCTGCAAGCAGCTTCTAAATAATAGGGTGTCTTAAAAAAAAATTAGCCAGCCATCTGAATTCAATTTAGCAAAAACAACCGTACTTATAAACTGACCAGCCTCCATGATGGCGGCCTCCTCTCTGGGCCCCAGCCTCCTTCACTGGAGTCTCTCATGTCCCTGCATAACGGTCCCCCTCCTTCATCCTGAACCCCAGCCTAAGAAATGCTGTTAGGGTTTCTCTCACAGCACAAGACAACCCAACAGTCAAACAAGCACAACTCCTAAAGATAATGTGTTTTAATGACCTGGAAATGGTGATTGTAAGAATATATAGTAACACAATGCATTTAGAATGTATAAAGGGCCGGGTTGAGCACGCAGTCCAAACGCCCTGATATAAATACCTGCTTCCTCACATGGCTGGCATGGAGAAGAGGCAACAAGAATAGCCACACTGGGATGGCAGAGCCTGGGTCCTTTTGTTTCTGTGTTCTCTTAGAAGTGGGTCATAAGCACTGGCTTCTGCCCACCCTGTGCCTCCCACCACCAGCTGCGCCCTTCCACTCCTAGCTGAAGCCTCCCTGTCATCCAGCGTCCCTTGGACATCAGGACTGCCTCTGCACTGCACCCACCTTAATTGGAAACTCTACTTGTATGTGGGAAATTGTAAATTAGACTTACAAGCTTCACAAAACCAAGCAGCAAGCAGCTTCTCTTACCCCACATACACCACACAGGCAGTACATACACACACACATACACACACGCCACACACACATACACACACACACCACACACACACACCACACATACACATACACACCACACACACACACCACACACACACACCACACACTACACAGGCACTTGCCACACACACATACACACGTCACACACACATACACACCACACACACATACCACACACACACACACACCACACTACACAGGCACTTGCCACATACACATACACACATCACACACATACACCACATACACCACACAGGCACTCACCATATACACACACACACACACACATATTCACACTCACTATACACACATACACACCCCACATATATCATACACACACTCACCACACACATATACACTCATAC
This sequence comes from Grammomys surdaster, assembly GCF_004785775.1. Lineage (NCBI taxonomy): Eukaryota > Metazoa > Chordata > Mammalia > Rodentia > Muridae > Grammomys > Grammomys surdaster. Next base: position 1,219,109 of record NW_021620598.1, read on the forward strand.
ACGCTTACCACACACACACTCACCACACACACATTCACACTCCAGCACATACATATACACACACTCCACATATACTGCACAGATACTCTCCATACACACACACACCACATACATATACATAGACACATATACCATACCCTCACTACACAGCACTCCCCACACATACCACACACTCACTATAGTACAAATACACTCACACATAATACACATGTACACTCTCACAACACATTCCACACAGAAAACACACTCATCATACATATTTACCTCACGTTCCAGTCACCTCACCTACCATACATACCTCACATACTTACCACAAAGTCACCACACAATGTCACACTCTCACCACACACACCCAACGTGTGTCACATACACTCGAAGCACATATACACACCACATGCTATATACACTGCTCACACCATAACACATACTTCTTCTATACACAAACCACACAGGTACATACACACTACAAACACATGCTCAACTGCCTAGACACACACACCACATGTGGACACATACACACACACACACACACACACATGTGCACAGATGCACATATACACTCACACCATTCTTTCCTTCCACGCCTGAAGACCACCCCACTCCCCACACCATCCGTGACTCCTCACTCCTCTCCTCTATGGCAAAAGTATCAGTAAAGTTATCACAGGACCACAAGTCTCATGAGCTCCATGTGTATTCCCTAGGAGGCCGTGACAAGGGGGACCATGATACCTAGCACATATCAGTCCTCAAGAGTGGTAAATGAGCCAGGCATGGTGGCTGACACCTTTAATCTCAGCATGCAGGAGCATCTCTGTGTGTCCCAGGCTGTCTGTGCTCTGCATTTTCTGTCATGGACATAATGCTCTACCCGGTGGCTTTCTCAGTGCCCACCCCCCATACTGACAGACACTGAAGGGACAACGGGAAGAAGCAGAACCACAGTCAGCTGCTGCAGACCTGTCCCGTTCTCAGCACTTCAGAAGTATAAGAACTGGAGACAACTCTCTCCCTGCCCTACCAGCAGACACGGCGTGTTTTGTGAATGCTATTTATAGTCCAGCCATGCCCCCAAGTCTTCAGATGCATCAGGCAAAGTTTCCAGAGCTTCTCTGTGGCAGGCAGAGCAACCAAACATTTGCTGCTGCTGCCACCTACAGGAAGAGGGAAGTGCTGCAGGATGCCTGAGTGGTCCAACTGTTTGCATGGTGCCTGCAGGGGAGTCACTGTGGATAACCAATAGTGGCTGCCCGGTTGACATCAGCATCGGGCCACTCCACGTCAGATGCACGAGCCTAGGCATTCCCGTTTGGGAAAGCTCCTACATGCCAGATGAGTGGCTGACACAAACTGGGGGGGGCGGGGGGGGGACCAAGAGCCTCCCTAGCTTTGCAGGCACCTTCCCAGCAGGCCTTGCAGCAGGCAGCATGGGGCTGTGCATCACAGCGACTCACCTTGCTTTTGTGCTGCCTGACTTGGTGCTGTTGACTTGAGCCGCATTTAGCCTGGCACCGTTGCACTTCATTTCGTTCTAAATCAAATACTTGCGAATTTGAGAATTCTGAGAAAGAAGGGAGCATGGGTTAGCACCCGTGGGCTGACCAGTTTCCTTGGTTCTCTGAGCTACTAGTAAAGCTATCTTGTGAGCACTGTAGGCACATTCTTCCTCCTCCCAGGTACCAGCCCAACACACACACACACACACACGCACACTTCCATCGTCCACACAACAGCCAGAACAATAACTTGAAAGCCCTGTGGTGTCCTGTTTTTTTCCAGTCACTGTCACTGTCCCTCAAGCCCTGGGCTTTGATACCCACAAAGGCACAGCATCAACCGGTGTCTTCCGGCAGCTGCCTCTCACTCCTGTTCCCACACCTCTACCACACTGGCCTCTGGTGGTCTCCAAGACACACAAGGTCTCCTCCACACAGACACCTTTGTCCTCACATGCTGTCACCTCTGCCTAACCACCCACACGTCTCCCTCTCTGCCTACTGAACTCTCCTCGTCCTGGGGATCACTGGTTCTCAAGCCTAAATGTCCCTCAGAGTCACCTGGAATCTTTCTTAGAAACAGATTGCTGCACTCAGTTCTAGATTCCGATCGACATGAAGAGTGGGCGGGAACTCAGAATGTGTGACTGTCCAAGTTCCTGAGGGCTGGCAGCTACTACCTCCACAGGCCCCAGACAGCACTCTGGAAACTACTGCTCTGAACCTCAAAATGAATGTCATTTCCCTGAGAAGCCTTTGTGAATTTCTCCGCACAGACCAGCCTCCTTTATGCGGTGACAGTGAATCCGACCATCCTCACCCACTTTGTAATGATGTGTCTATTGGTGAGAGCCTTTGAGACTCTGAGGACCAAAACCATGGAGCTGGAGAGATGGCTTGGTACCTAAGAGCACTTACTGCTCCCACAGAGGACACGAGTTCTATACCACATTAAAAAATAAAATAAATTCTGGAATGGAGGTACATACAAAATCCCAGTGCTGGGGAGGTGGAGGCAGGAGAGTGTTGGGGGCACTCCTATGGAATTGATTTTAAAAAAAGAAGACACCATCTCTAAGGATGACACAGAAGGTTGACCTCCAGCCTCCTCGCTCACATGCACCTCACACGAAAATATAAGACAAAAAAATACAAAATTATATTATTCCATTCTTCAAAAGTATATTGCCAGGGGGACCAGGGTGGTGGACACTAATCATCCAAGCAGAAGGAGGATTACGGGTTAAAGGCCAGCCAGGACAACACAGAAGACCCTGCCCCCCACCCACACGCACCTCAAATTACTACAGCCTATTAATTGTCTAATGAATGCTGCCAAATTATACTGTTACTCTTCAATAAAAATGTCCCAAGATGTGGGTGACATGAAAGTCCTTTGCTTACAGATAAGCACTAGTGGACTCATGAATGCTAAGCACACACAGTCATCTCCTCAAGCAGAGAGACGTATAACCTGTTTTCTGCCCAGAAGGCTGGGAGCAAATGTGGTTAATGACCTGGTGACTTTTGCACTACCTGTGTGGCCAAGACCTCACCAGATCCTCCCCCAGACCCTTCTCATGAGCTTGTTTTTCTCAGTCAATCTAGAAAACCTAGCTTTATGGAAGATGTCAGGTAGACTTTACAAAGTTTCAATATAGCCATGCCTTAGGCTTTAATATGCCTCCATGTACTGCAGTTCCCACAGAGGCCAGTTGAAGGGGCTAGACCTCAATGGAATTGAACTTAAGGACCAATCATGTGACCAATCATGCAACCCACCAATCATGTGGATGTTTAAGGGATTGTTAATTATCGCCAGAAAAATTCTCACCAAATTGTGCTGTACTTAAATGTGCCAAAACTACTCAGGGTCAGACTCTTGACATTTAGGTTAAACCATCACCTGCTACTGAGCTGTGTTGAACAGACCTTCTTGCGGTCTTGCCTCTTGTGAATCTGCTGACCGAGGTCAGCTCAGAGACCCCCACAATGGGTGAAAAGACACTCCTGAATCTAAATAAAGCTTTAAACTCTGGGTTCAGTTTAACTTGACATTGTATCTGAGCGTGTGTCCCAGTTTTGAAGACTACACTGTGGTTATTCTGTGAATGATATCACTGGGCTTAGGGGAGGGGAAAGCTCGAATTACTCACTGCCTCTCTCTACCAGTTTTCTCAACTTTTATGCAAACATAGAAAAATTAAGTATCAAAGAGTGCAGTCTTTGTTGAAGACATACATGACTTTTAAGAGCCACTTGGGAAAGAGTTTATTTGGCTTATAGTTTATATTATCAAGGGAAGCCATGACAGGAGCTCAAAGCAGGAACTTGGGGGCACAAACTGGATCAGAAGTCTTGGAGGACTGCTGCTCACTGAATTGCTTCCTCCAGCTCAGCTACCTTTAGTCTATATTCCAGGCCCATGTGCCTAGGAATGGCACTGCCCACAGTGGGTGGAGCCCTACCCATCAACTAGCAATCAAGAAAATGCCCACAGGTCAATCTCATGGGGGTAATTCTTTAATGGAGGTTCCTTTGTCCCAGGTGTGTCAAACTTGACAACCAAGAACAGTCATCCCACTCCTGATCTTCCTGGCACAGTTCATAGTTCAAGTTAAAAGATACAGAGCCTGGCCTGGTGGTGCCCACTTCTAATCTCAGCACTTGTGAGGCAGAGGCTAGTAGATCTCTGTGATTTATTTTTTTAAGCCAGTCAGGATTATAGAGCAAGTTTCAGGCAAACCAAAGCTACATAGTAAGACCCTGTCTAAAAATGGGGGAAGGGGGAGGTGGAGGGATCGCCCAGTGGTTAGCACTGGCTGTTGTTGCAAAGGGCCTGGGTGGCTGACAACTGTCCTTAACTGCAATTCCACGGGGTCTAGCACCTTCAGCCGGCCTCTGTGGGAGCTGCTTGTGCAGGGTACACATACACACATGCAAGCAAAATACTCATACACATAAAAATAAATATTTTTAAAAGATTAAAAATACACTGCTTCCTTCTGTCATGAGGCTGTCATGTCTAACTTAGGCCTGTGAGTTTATTTTCTGACAACTTTGGTTGATAAAGAAAAAGACACAAGACCCAGAAGCACTTGCAGCTCCATCCCTGTGTTGGGGGCCACAGATGGGAAAGGGGGGGAGTGTGACTAGAATAATTTCCTGTCTGTTCCTTTCACCCCATCCTCGGCATTCACTAATTCTCTGCTTTTAGATTTTTCTGTGGATCTAAAGGAACTTGCTCGTCAACAAGCCCTCCAGCAGGAGAGAGCCCATGGACTTTCTGGACCTATGGAGACCTGGGCCAGGACGAGCACATCATTACCCTTTGCTCTTGATGGGCTACAATCAACACCTCACACTGTGAGGTAGACACCTGGGCTAATGTTACCCTTGGTCTTGACAGCTAACAAAGTGCTGAGCGGGACAAGACATTATGACAGACTGTACACATCTCGTCCCTAACTACATCATCATTAGGTTTTTCCAAGAAAAGAGAATCCTGAGACATTTACAAATGGAACTATGCAGAACCTGAGGGTAGACACTGACAAGGACTGAAAAGCCAGTAACTTGCTGACTTTCAGACAGACAGACAGACAGATTTGATTCGATTCTTTGGTGTTTTGTTTTGAGACAGGCTCTCATGCAGCCCAGGTTAGCCTAGAGCTCCTATGTACCAGAGGATTCCTAATCCTCCTGCCTCTACCCCCCTGCCTGCTGGATCACAGGAGTGAGTGAGCCACCACATCCAGCTCCAACTATGCTTCTTGCCCACAGGCAAAACCTGCCATGTGGCAGCTAGTTCCCAGATCTATTTGTTCATTTGCCAGAGGACTGATGTCCAGTTTTTAGCAGATGCTATTTACAACAGAATCCTAACAAAAGTACCATCCGTCTGCCTTGGCACTCAGAGAAACATAACTCAACACAAGAGTAAAATATACATGCAGCCAACAGCAACGGCTTCAGGAACAAAAGCTGTTGGTTCTGGCATCACACGGGGAAGGGGTAGAGTGTTTGACAAAACTGGAAAGAGATCACGAGCCGTACAAAAGATGTGGGCCGCTCCATCCACATATTTGAGAGGCCTCTCTTGGACCATCGAGAGGGTGTTCTGTTCTACCTGAGAACGTGTACATTAAAATGGGTCACCCTCCTCCACCCGCACCCCGTGACCTTCCACAGACCTCCATACACACCTCGGTCACCAAGTATCTTCCTTTTTGGACAGTGGGGAAAACACAGGGTGTAGGTCAGACTGACACTGCCATCTACTGTGCAATCTTGCAAGTTGATTCTTCTCCCGTCTTCTCATTTGCAAAATGGAAATAGCAGCTCTCCTTCAAGTGTATGTTCTCAACCTGGATCCTAAGGGAGACAACTGTGTGTGACCTCTGCCGACCCTCCATCAAATGCAAAAGTGTGTGTGTCATGGGGGGGGTGGGGCAGAGGGATGATCTGACTCCAGAACTTCTCCCCAAGGAGCCTGCAAGGTGATTCAGCAGTTAAAGGCGCTTGCTGCAAAGCCTGATGATTGAGCCCAGTCCCCAGAACCCATGAGGTAAAAGGAGGGAACCAACTCCCACTGGCTGTCCTCTGACCTCCACAAATGTGCGATATCACTCATGCCCTCTAAAACATAAATAACAATCTCCAGAGAAAAATTGCTAAGGCCATTGCTCTCCGAGCTGGAGGAGGATCACAGCTCATCTCAGTGTGAGTGCTCACCAGTCAGTAGAAAGATAACTCAGAACACAGGTCAACAGCACCATCTCAAGGTATCAGAGGATAATCACACAATCAAACAGAACTCAAGAAAAACCACCTCGGGGGTGACCGTGAGAAGGCTAGGCTGATTTCATGACAGGCTTCAAACTGGCAGTTAAGGAGACGAAGCCTAAATCTCTGTTTTCAAGAACTGGGCAATTCCAGGCAAGTCCAGCCCAAAGAAGCTGCCCTGCCACCTGGCCTGAGGCAAGGACAATGGGTCAGCAGCAGTTTCCAGACTTCCTCAGCTATTTCCTCAGCAACAATTTCCAGACCTCCCCAGCAAGTTTCCAGCCCTCACATCCTGGTAATGGAATATCTGTAGAGATGGACCCAACAGATTAACATAGAGGTCACCTTCCCCGGAATTCCCTAACGTGCTTTAAATCAGGCCTGCGAGCTCACTTGGGTGTCTCTCTATTCTGGTAATGGGAGACCCCAGCAAGCTGGACTTCTGAAAAATAAAACACTCTTTGCGTTTACATACTATTTGAGTCTGGGGTATCATTCTTCGGTGAATCACAGACCTCTTACAACTGTAGTGTGGAAGCTGGAAGAACATGAACCAAGGTGGGAGCCATCACTGTACCATCCCCAAAGCCCAGACAAGGGTCAGCCTAGGGCAGGTGCTTACTAAATCACCAAGAAGTAAATAAACACAGAGAGTCAACCCAGGGGACAGGATAATCCCACCTACCGAGTCTCAGAGGGGAAATTTTCAGAATGTGTTACTGGAAACCGTTATGATTCAGCGTTCTTTAATTTCAAATCTTTAGTTCAAACTGAAGCACATTCTCTCCCAAAAGCGAGGACACTGAGCCTGTGTGCTTGTCATTTAGTGGTTATCCAGAGGCTCATCTCAGCCTGGCCTGATGAAACCCAGGACTCTCCCTTTCATCTAAATGCGAGAAAAAAAATGTCTGCCTGAAAGAACTGAAGGTCTTATTTTTTCTGGACTAAATACATTCCATTTTGAAGACGCTGGACATTGAGCCTAGGGCCCCATACATGCCAGGCAAGCGCCCTACTACTGGGTTATACGCCAGCCACTGATATCTTTTCTAAGTCTGCTTTGCCTTAACAAGAAGCTCACAGCTAATGTCAACGCCCAATTTTACTGATCAAAGATCTGAACATTCTCTTTCCTCCCCACGATTTCCTTGTTTGCTCTAATCTCCTTTCTGGAACCATAATGGTTTGTATATGCTCTGTCTAGGGAGTGGCACTATAGAAGGTGTGGCCCTGTTGGAGCAGGTGTGTCACTGTGGCCGTGGGCTTTTAAGACCCTCATCCTAGCTGCCTGGAAGTTAGTATCTGCTATCAGCCTTCAGATGAAGATGTAGAGCTCTCAGCTCCTCCTGCACCATGCCAGCTGGATGCTGCCACACTCCTACCAGGATGATAATGGACTGAACCTCTGAACCTGTAAGCCAGCCCCAATTAAATGTTTTCCTTCATAAGATGTGTCTTGGTCATGGTATCTGTTCACAGCAGTAAAACCCTAGCTAAGACAGGAACCAAGAAGCAACTTAAAGAAGGAGTGGATTTATCTGATTTACACTTCCAGGTCATAGTCCATTGCTGAGAGAAGTCATGGTAGGAACAGAAATAGGAACTTGAAGCAGAGACCACTGAAGAATGCTGTTTGCTGGCTCACGTTTCAGGCTGGTTACTGGTTTATTTTTAAATAGCTTTCTTATACAGTCCAGGCACATCTTTCTAGGGAATGATGCTGCCCACAATGGACTGGGCCCTCTCACATCAATTAACAAGCAAGATAGTCCCCTAGGAACATACCTGCAAGCCAATCAATCCCTCAACTAAGACTCCCTGCTCTGATGACTCCAGGCTGTGTCAAGGTGGCAGTTTAAGCTAGCTAGGACACAGCATTTTTTTTTCTTGTGACGATTTATATGATTTAGTTGAGCACATGGTAGGTGTTCGCACATGTCATCCAAAGCCCGCCTGGACTTCAGGTATGAAACTGGACAGCTGCTTGCCAAGAAAACAGGCTCTACTATCATACACTATAGCAGAGAAGACACACTCTGCTACTTCTCAGCTTTGTGAAGTGCCTTAACCTAGCTTGCCCACTATAGATTTTCATAGCTGAGAACTGAGGAGTACATTTAAAAGGTATATGAGGGCCAATAAGATAGCTCATTGGATAGAGACACTTGCCACAAAGCCTGACAACTTGAATTTGATCTCTGGGATTCACCTGGTAGAAGGAGAGAACTGACTTGTGCAAGCTGTCCTGACTATGTGTACCCACATGAACATTCACACACACACACACACACACACACAGTCTCTATCTTTCTCTCTCTCTCTTTCTCTCTCTCTCTCTCTCACACACACACACACACACACACACACACACAGCACCACCACCAATGACCACGACAATGACGACAACAACAACAACTGAATCTAACACTCTAAAATCCACCTGAGGTCCTAGAGGATGCCTGACACAACAAGTGATCAAATCACAAATCAGAGCAGAAGACAAACGAACGGTATCTGAAACCAGATAAGACAGAACAGCAGTAAGGATCAAAACCCAGGACAGAGCAAAACAGAACTGAAGTGCTCATTGGTGGGGTCCTGAGAGTCGCAGGTCTAGTCATGAGGTTCGACAAACACATCCCTTCCCCTCACGTGTCCTCTTCCTAAAGAACACTATGAGGAAAGTGTATTAATACTTGAGTATATTACACACTTTATAAAAAGAGCACATGAAGTATGTTGAGAGGAAAGGTGTCTTTTCTCCCACTTACACCATCTACTGCCTATGGCTTATGTGTCAGTCCTGGCAGCGGAAGGAGCCATCAGGAAGTCACCCTGTGACTCTAAGCATCCATGACAGTGGTTCTCAACCTTCCTAATGCTGTGACCCTTTAATACAGTTCCTCATGTGGTGGTGACCCCCAACCATAAAACTATTTTATTGCTACTTCATAACTATAATATAAGGCAAATATCTTATTTAGGGTTTCTATTGCTGCCACGAAACAGAATAACCAAAAAGCATGTTGGAGAGGAAAGGGTTTATTTGGCTTATACTTCCACATAGATGTTCACCACAGAAGAAAGTCAGGACACAAACTCTAGTAGGACAGGAACCTAGAAGCAGGAATTTATGTAAAAACCATGGAGGGTGCTGTTTACTGGCTTGCTTCCCCTGGCTTGCTCAGCCTGCTTTTTTACAGAACCCAGGACCCACAGCACAAGGCAGGCACCACCCACAATGGGCTGGGCCCTCCTGTCTCTGATCACAAATTGAGAAAATGCCCTACAGCTGGCTCTCATGGGGGCATTTCCTCATCTGAGGCACCTTCCTCTCTGATGACTCTAACTGGTATCAAGTTAACACAAAACCAGCCTGTACAATATCCATATGCAGAGTATCTGATATTCGACCCCCAGGTTGAGAACCCTTGGTCTATGAGCTTTAAACACTTGCTCTTGATAAAGACCAGTGAGGTCGCTTTACTAAAGCAACTGCCTCTTTAGCATCAGGCTGCTGAACCGGCCTGCAGAACCGGTTCTATCTGGGGATCCTGATCAGCTGTAAGGGTCACGGCACAGGTGCTCAACTTCTGTATGGCTGGAAAGGGGGGCACAGAATAGAAAATGTAAGTGCAAATAACATTGGCATGTGAAATATAAAATATAAGGTATGCTTTGTGGGTTTCCTATTTTTGAGACAGGGTTTCAATGTAGTCCAGGCTATAACTTGAGATCTTCCCGCCTCAGCCTCTCTCTAATTCTGGGATTACAAGTATACACCACCGAGTCCAGCTTCAGTCAAGCATTTCTTCTAAAAATAAAAATCCCTACCTTGAACCAAGCAGTAAAATGAACGTAAATAAAGGCAATGCACAGACAACTCCAATGAATTATTTTTCCTCCAATTCATATGGCTGGACAGAAGACACACATTCAACCTAAGCCCAAGCAGCCAATGGCAGATTCGCTTTAGACAAAGAAATGTTTATTGAACTGAAAGCAGCGGATTGAAGACCAAGATGAAGGTGGTTTGTAGATAGGATTTATTTACCATATTTCTCTAAGTTCACTCCTTCAAGGACACAGGTACAATTTAAGAAAAATAGGTACTTTCCCCACGGTGATATAAAAGCCCTTTTGAAGAGGTAGACTTTTAGAAAGTACATATTTTCAGGAAGAGGCAGGTGCATCTCTGTGAGGTCAAGGTCAGGTCTGCACAGCAACTTTCAGGATAGCCAGGGCTACACAGTGAGACCTTCTAAAAATAAACAAAACTTTTTTTTTTAAGGAGGGAAAGAAAAGGGAGTGGAAGGGTGAGCTTGGGGGGCAGTCTTCAGCCTGAAAGCTTCGTACATTTCATGAAGTGCTTTCACATGGAATTTGGGCAGTGGGGTTAACTGGTAGAGAACAAGGCTGTGTAAGGGGGCATTTGCCTGGAAGTAGAATGAGGCGGTTCTACCTTTGCGACTTGCTACTTGTGTGACTGACAGGTCTGTCACCCAAGTCCTCCTTGGGACAAAGCAGAGAGCGTTGTGTTCAGGATCTAGGCGGGGCGCGAAAGAGCAGGGTGAGGAACTCTGCAAGCCGTAGGAAGTCTGAGACCGCACCCGCCGCGGGTGCCCACCTGCCCGCCCGCCCGCGTGCTCCCACGCGCCCCTCGCATCGCTCGGCGCAGCCCCGCACTCCCCTGGGCCTCCGGGGCCCGCGCGCCGCCTTACCCGGCTGGGTGGCCTCCAGCTCGCCGCGTTCGCACTGGTGCACAGACCTGGCCGCTGGGTCCCAGGGGCGGCGCGAGCCACGTCTTCAGGACGCTGTTGCCCCAGCAACCAGGGTGCGTGCTAGGTAGATGGTAAGTCCCCGCCCCCGGCAAGTAACGGAGTTGCGATTGGCCAACAAAGGAGGCAGAACCAAACGAGGTTTAAGCCCAGGAAGGACTTCTGCCGGAAGTGCTGTCCCTGGGAGAGATGAGAGCCAGGGGACAGGTGTGGTGTCTCGTCTTTTTTGTTTTTGTTATCTTGGATTTCTGTGTGATTGAAGCCGAGTCCCAGGGACCCGGCCCACCTCTGAGAAGCAGACTTTTTTAAAAAGTTATTTATTTTTACATTGTTATAGCAAAATATCCCCGTGTTCTTTTTCTTGTATAAGTGCTATATTCATCAGAATTATATAAGCCTATTTATATGTGTACATATAATCTGTCTGCGAATATGCATATACCTAAATACATTATCGTCTCAAAAATTGTTGTGTTACAATTAAAAATAAGAAACTAAAATGTTTCCGTTTGCCTTCAAAAGATTACGTTTATGTGTTTGAGTTTGTGTCTGCATGTGTATATGTGCACTCTGTGCATGCAATGCCCACAGAGACCAGAGAGGACGTTAGATCATCTATAGCTAGAGTTACAGACGGTTGTGAGCTGCCACGTGGGTGCTGGGAACCAAGCTTGGGTCCTCTGAAGGAGCAGCAAGTGCTCTTAACCATGAAATCATCTCTCCAGCCCTGTGGATAACGAATCCAGCTTCCTCATATCATACATCATGAGCGCTAGCTGGATCTCTGGTGAGCAAGATTAACTTAGAATTAGCAAATCCGGCAGAGGCCTATTTGTCTACTACTGTAGGGCATGACTCTACAAACACAAGACCTGCTTGCTTTGCCTACCACTATCTTTGGATTGTGCCCAGCACGTGGCATGGTATACAACCATAGGGCCCTCACAAATGAATTAGTACCAAGAGTTCCCCAGACCTAGTCAGCCTGAGGGATGACAGTAGTGATCATGAAAACAATGGTCTTTCTGCCTGGCTCTGTGGAGTCCCCTTCCTCAGACACTGTCAGGGTTTGTATTCCTACACAAAACATCACGACCAAGAAGCAAGTTGGGGAGGAAAGGGTTTATTCAACTTACACTTCCACATTGCTGTTCATCACCAAAGGAAGTCAGGACCGGAACTCACACAAGGCAGGAACTTAGAGGCAGGAGCTGATGCAGAGGTCATAGAGGAGTGCTGCTTACTGGCTTGCTTCCCCTGGCTTGTTCGGCTTGCTTTCTTATAGAACCCAGGACTACCAGCCTAGGGATGGCACCACCCACAGTGGGCCCTCCAACCCTTGATCATTAATTGAAAAAATGCCTTACAGCTGAATCTCATGGAGGCATCTCCTCAAGAGAGGCTCCTTTCTCTGTGATAACTCCAACTTGTGTCAAATTGACACACAAAGCGAGCCAGTACAGACACCCATGTAAGTACTTTATGTGTAGTTCAGTCTGCTTCACGGCATGCTGATGAGATAGGTCCAGTGGAAACACACACACAATATTTTGTCCAAGGATTCACAGCTGGTCAAGCCAGACCCAGAATGAGAATCCATAGACCTGAGTTCACAGCCCCCACTTACAGCCTTCCTGACTTCTTATTTGGAGAGGAAGACATTGCTTCGTGGATAAGATACCTAACGTATATCTCTGGCAGCAGGCGAGTTAATGGGTACTGTGATCTATGCCTGTACAATTGGACCCTATGTAGCCCCTGCCTCCTGGCCTATTTAAGGAGTAAACAATCTCTCCCATCCACTACTAAGTTGCCACTCATTTCTCTAACTGAATGACCAGGCCTCCCGTCATTAGGAAATAGAATCCATAAACCCCCAACATACATGGCATATGTCCACAATTTCTTTGACACTCTCTCTTATCCCAAAAGAGAACTGCTTTTCAGAGAGTCCAACTCCTGTACTGGTTGCCCCGGGTCCCTCCACAGAGGGATATGTGCTAGCCTCCTCAGAGACCTTTGCTTGTGTTTGTAGCCCTTTCGGAAGACATGTGGTGAAGACTGTTTTCTCATGAAGCTAAGACATTATTGGATTTTTTCAATTCTTCTCACCTAAGTAAAGCACTGCTGGAAATAAGATCAAAGAAGGTAAGAGAATCCAGGTGCCTGTTAATAAACAGATTTGCAAAAGCCTTCTTTTGTTGTTATTTTAGGAAATATTATTTTTATAAAAACTTAACACACATACACACACATCCTGGAAAATTTCTAGAAATCTTTAGGGAGGAGAAGCTATAGTCTGCAAATAAAAAAGCAAGCAGGCCACAGCCTGGACCTGCATGGGCAAATGCAGGGTCCCTTTTTAGCTTTGTACACTGCTGGCCTTTCATGCTCGCGGTGTGCGCCAGGTTCCAGGTCCACAGCAGCGGAGAGCGGGGGCTCATCCCTGATAGGATTTGCTCACGTTTGGTTTTATTTTTTGTGTCCTCCGCCCACATCTTTACTCTGTTGTGTTTTCCTGCTCTGGCAATTTCTTTCTTCTGTGTGAAGTGTTGACTATTTTTCACAAGAAGCTAAATTCAGCTTACTTGTTTATTGCCCAATGAAACCATAACACCTATTAGCGTGGGGTTTGATCTCTGTATCCAGACAGTGTCCTCAGGCAACAATTTAATGATTGTCATCTCTTCTGGGAAAACTTTCCAAACACCTTGCTGGTTCCCTCGGAGTTAGGGGTGGGAAGTCGGGGTGCAGGCCGCCCTGCAAAGGGCTGCTTTCAAAAGGGTGGGGCCTGGACCCGGGCTGCGGTGTTTGCATCCTTCCCCATCCCCCACAGCATCATTCCACCCCTGGAACTTGAGGGGCTCACTATTGGCTTACAGACAATTCCGCTAGGCTCCGCCCAACAGCTACCCGCCCACCGCCATTACTACCTGCTCTGCAGCTGCCAGGTGTGGCCGCGGTTAAGAGGATTGCTCGCTACGCCACCCCTCTCTTCTTCTTCCTCCTTCTACCTCCTCCTCCTCCTCTTCCTTCTCCTCTTCTTCCTTCCTTCCTTCCTCTTCTTCCTCTCTCCCTCTCTCTCCACGTGTTCTCGACCACCTCTCTTTCCTTCTGTTCCCCCTTTCTCTGTTCCTACCTCTTTTCCAGGTCCCCGCTCCCCTCCCTTCCCACAATAAACCTCCTTTTGTACTAGGCCTGTCGTATGTCGTGATTTCTCAGGGGGACACATTGGCAGGGACCCGCCAGGTATTCCCTCTCTCCCCACCCCCACTCCCACCCCATCCTCCTCCACAGTACGCCGCTTTATATTTCCTCAGTGCCTGCACTTCTCCATCCACCACGTGTATCTGCCGCCCAAGCCACTTTTTTCAGGTGACACCCCTGAAAAATACTCAAGAGAAGTCAGAAAAGCTGCAGTGGAGCCCAGGGCTCCCCTCCTATGTGTGCAGCTTAGGTTCCGTCCTCGGTGCTGCCTCACAAAAAGGAAGAAAACAATTTTTACAGTGAGGTGAGTCAACAGATTTCTCATTCCCTCGGGAATCAAGAAGACAGACTGCTGCATGGCCGGTTTGGTCATTCACAGTAACCTTCTTCTCAGTAACATGTCTAAGAGGCGGGACCAGAGCGAGCAGCTTGTCACCCTGTCAGTTCAGGAAGAGGGCCGAAGAGACCTTTGCATTGAAGATAAGCAGAGGAAGTGACCCAGCCCTGAGGAGCTGGGCTGCTCACCAAGGTGACGAATGTCAAAGGCTGGGGGAGTTTAGTACCACCACATGGATCCAGGCTAAGAACGCTGTCTTGTTGGTGGTCTCACAAATGAAGACAAGACTCTACCCAGCTGTCCTTAGGAGAAAAGAAATTACAGAAAAATAAATAAGGGCCGGGGATGGAAAGATGGCTAAAGATCACTGGCTGCTCATCCAGAGGACACGGGTTCGGTTCCCAGCACTCACATGGTAGCTCGCAAGGACCCCGAACTAAAATTCCCAAGGGACCTGATGCCCTCTCTGGCTTCTGCGGGCACCAAGCATGTACATAGTGCACTTACATGCACGCAAGCAAAAACGCCCATACGCATAAGATAAATCTAAAATAATTGAAAATTAAAATAAATGAGGTGTAAGTAGCTCCTGCTGCAGTTATTTTTCTTGACTAAAAATAGTCCTCCCCACCTCCATCTTCTCCCCCCCCCCTCTTCCCCCTCCACTTCTGGATATTTACCTTGACAGATGATAGGCCTGCTCATTTTAATTCCATCAGCCAGAAACTAAATCGCACATTTTAAACACTGTCACCACCAATAACTGACAATAGCCTGGAAATGGGAGCTATTTCCTAGAGCGTTTCGGGATTCATCTCGGAGAGAGACTGTGCAGCTCCGTGTGGTACCTTACCTGCCCCGCCCTCCCCCCACACTCCGATGTTCCATTGAGCCCTTCCCCCCCTCCCCCCCACTTAATAGTTGCTGGTTATCTCCGTTCATGGAAACAGGAAGCAAAATCCACTTATCTTGCTCCTCAACAAGACCACACAATGAAGTACACTGGGATTTTGAATTTCACGAATCCTTCCCCCCAAATCACGCTGCAGTTCTCTTAGGAAACCTGGCCCCCTCCGGAACCCGCAGTTAGAGAAGAGCAATT
Source organism: Grammomys surdaster (assembly GCF_004785775.1). Classification (NCBI taxonomy): domain Eukaryota; kingdom Metazoa; phylum Chordata; class Mammalia; order Rodentia; family Muridae; genus Grammomys; species Grammomys surdaster. The sequence continues at coordinate 1,234,814 of NW_021620598.1, forward strand.
TCAAGACTCATCCACCTGGGCAGCAACAAACCCTGGCAATCACCAGCCGTTCTCTTTGCTAAGAGCTAGGATCTTGCAACAGCTTGTAATTAGTGCTGTTTAGCATTTAATTTGCCTTTAGTTAGCTAACAAGTATCTATTGATTACCTGATAGGAAAGGAACGCTACACAGAACAGGTTGGGAGAGGGATGAATAAGGCGCCCCCACCCCCACCCCCACCCCCGCTCCACTTCCGGTCACCTGGGGGCTGAAAATACCCACTTCGGGAAGGAAACAGGAGACCGGTTAAGAAATAGAAAATAGTGTGGAGTTATAGAAAATTCTCCCTTTTATTACATTCGGGACCCTAAGTCCTCGAATGTTCCCCTCAATGGATGATACCTGTAGCCACACCTTGTCTCAGGATGAGACTAAGGGTCCTGCACTTGCCCAAGCTCAGGCTAAGGCAGTCTCCGGCCTTCCTTCCCTCTGTAACAGTCCTAGCTGTGGTAGGAATCCAGGACAGAGACAGTCACCAGTCTGTCAGCCTCACTTGATGATGCTCTTAACGCCATCGCAGGTAAAATGGCGTGTTAGGGAGAAGGGCCCACTCAGCAAGCCAAGATTCATCCTTAAGACTGTATTTATGTTGGAGGTTGAGGGACTGGGACTAGCAGCCCTTAGAGGGGATGGGTGTGGCTGAGGGGACACGTGTTCAACCTTTGAAGGCCTTGTATTCCACCCCCAATTCTAAACAGAGAAGCAGGAAAAGTTTCCAACAGGATAAAGTGAGGGAGGCCAACATGAAGTCAGAGTAGCAGGTGTGTGGTACAGAAGAGCCCGGGGCAAGACATAAAGCGCTTTCAGAGTGAGGGACGCTGGTGGCCGGGCACTGCTGGGGGATGGGGCCAAGCTGGATCCCATGAGCAGTGGACTGAGCCTGTCATCATTTAATTCATTTTTTGTTTATTTCTGTGGGCCTGCAGAAGCTAAGAGAAGGCACCAGATCCTCTGGAACTGGAGTTACAGGCAGCTGTGAGCCACCTGGGGTCCTCTGCAAGGACAGCAAGTGCCCTTAACCCCTGAGCCGTCTCTCTGGTCTCACTCTTGCTATCAAACATTCTTTTTTGTATGTGAGTACACTATAGCTGTCTCCAGATAGAGGGCATCGGATCCCATTCCAGATTGTTGTGAGCCACCATGTGATTGCTGGGAATTGAACTCAGGACCTCTGGAAGAGCAGTCAGTGCTCTTAACCCCTGAGCCATCTCTCTGGTCTCATTCTTGCTAACATCAAACATTCTTAACACCAATGGAAGTAAGAGATATTGGGCCCTGGCTTCCTGAAGCTTTCCAAGCAGGAGTCCAGCATATCCCAGCTATGTTACAGAAAATGAAATGCCCACCAAAAGTAAGCTCAAAGCCTTCATGCACTGTACAGTTGGACTGAGTCCCTGGCAGAGAGGTGTGAGCCACAGCCAGCAAGTCGCCAGTCAAAAAGTTTCCTCCCTCTTTGGACACTGTAGTCAACTGTGAGGGGAGAGGGTGCAGGAACCAATGGCTGCAGCCACTCACCAGAGGTTCCCAAGGGCATACATGGAAATGAGGGAGCGTGTGCCTCCACAGAGCTGGCCTGTCATGAGGTATTTTCAACTTCCTCACAGCTGGTACCCAACACTGTACATCAAGGTAAAGATGGTGGCTTCAAAAAAATACAGGATGCTGGGGGCTAGGGAGATGGCTCAGTCAATACAGTGTGTGCTGCGCAAACTTGAGCACCCAGAGTCCATATTTTAAAAAGAAGAAGAAAAAGAAAAAGCCAAGAGCGGAAGTAGAAATAGTTGACTCCCTGGGGCTCACTGGCCAGCTAGCTCAACTGAATTAGTGAGCTCCAGACTCCAGGAGACCTAGCCTTGCCCAAGAGAACAAGGCAGAGAGGAGCTGAAAAAGACACCCAACACTAACCTCTTGGCCTCACATGCATGTAAACATGTGTATACATGTATACATGCGCGTGCACACCTGCACACAAATAATAATTTTAAAACCGTAAGATGTATTTCCTGGTTACCTTTCAGTAACACGTTAACATCTGCTTTCTCATTGTTAATAGAACACGAGCTCCCTCCTGTGGCGGCAGGAGGCTCCCTCCTGAGGCAGGATTCAGGACTGCAGCTCCCACGCGGTGTCAACACCCACACCAGGATCCAAGCATGAGCCAGATTGTCCTTTGACGTGAGGAGCTGGCCGAGGACCAGCATGCCTCGGAGACCATGATGATGGCCACACTGTGTGGCAGATGTTTCTGGGACTGGCTGTCTCCTGCTGGCCCCATCCCCACTGGACAGCAGTTACAATCTTCACACTTGCTACCCTCTCCAGACCACTGTGCCAAAGTCACAGGAGGCTCCCGGGACTGCACATTGGGATCCCTTGTCAGAGATGAAAGGTCTCTCCTTGTGGTCCCAAGAGTGTTGGAGGGGCTAGGGGACTCCAGGCAAGGAAATAGCACCCTCTTGTTTCCTTATGCTCCCTGCTGGGTCACTGCTCCAGCCTATTGCTTACACCCAGCAGTGTCTCCACCCTTCCTGAGGTTTCCTTCAGGGCACTGGATCTGCTCCCCGCCCCACCCCCTGCAGCTCCTCTCTTCTTCCCGGCTGGCTAGAGCTTGGCTTTTGGTAGGCAGAGCAATGAGCTCCTCCAGCAGTGGTTCTCAGCCTGTGGGTTGCCACCCCTTTGACAAACCTCCATCTCAGAAAATATGTACATTACAACTCATAACCGTAGCAAAAATGACAGTTATGAAGTAGCAACAAAATGATTTTATGATTGGGGTCACCACAGAATGAGGAACTGTATTAAAGGGTGACAGCATTAGGAAAGTCGAAAACCGGTGCCCTAGAACAGAGAAGGGGACGAGAAGTGAGCAAAGATCTACAGAGCAGAATGGCCACAACCGTCCGCAGCACTCAGCCTTACCACAGCGGTGAATGACACGCAGGGGAGGAGCAGGGAAGTGGAATGCCCCAGGAAGGACAGTGGCTCCACGGCCTTGAGTTCTGGGTGGAGACTTGGGAGGAGGGGCACCAGGCACAAGCTCCTGTAGTGACTCACAGGCTCCACCTACAGGTATGGGAGGGTCTTCCTTGGTTATTGGGAAGTCCAGGAGCCGGTAGCTCACCCTGGGCCTGAGTTGGGAGGTTTACCCTCGACCAACTCAACAGCGGCAGTACACAGAAGATTCTGGGCTCTGAGATGTGACCCTATTCATTCATCAGCCGCTGGTTAGGCAGCACATCCCAGGGAAGCCCTGTCCATTGGAGGAGGGGGATACCAGGAGGTGACGCAGACATCAGGAGGCAAGCAGGGGTGGAAGTGTAGAGGAACAAATTCAGTGCAGGAAGGGATGCTGCCTTGGAGATGCAGGGCTGGGCAGCTCAGGAGAGGGAGATGAGCGTGCTAAGGGTCATTCAGGCCACACGGGGACATCGTGTGCCAGGGGATACAAATTGAGGCGTTGAGATCATAGGTGCTAGGGTCAGAGGTCATTCCATGACTATACCCAGACTGAGGTGCCACCCAGTTCTAAAACATGCAACATGCAGTGTACAATGATGGATGGCATTCTGGGGAGGGGATACCGAGTTCTAAGCAGGGCAGGGCTGGCTAGCTACACAGAGGAGAATTAGTTGCGTTGGAGCCACACGCCCTCTCCCACTATTAACACACAGGAAGGTCAGTGAACACCGTCCCCAGGAGGTCCCCAGGATGGGGCTTGCTCTTTGTGGTGTATGTGCCCACAGAGGGTGGTGGTGTCCTTCCCACCCCACTCCCCACAAACTAAACCCAAGCTGTGACATGACAATCCCACTGCAGCCACCAGGTGCCGCTGGCTGGCCTGCAGCTTGGGGATGGGCAGGACATGCTAGGTAAGGGTTTTCTTTAACATTTTAGGTCTGATTTTTGTTTGTTTGTTTGTTTGTTTTGGATTTCAGAGAATCTCAGACTGGCATTGAATTCATAAGCTTCCTGCTCCAGCTTCCCCACTGGTGGGCTTTCGGGCAAGTAACACAGTGCTGGGCTTGGGAAAGGTTTTGTGTATTTTATTCAGCTTCCAAAGTGACCTTCCTCCTGGTGGTGTTCCAGACTACTGCACAGAGTAAGCAAGATAGTGTCCAAGTAGCTCACTGACTATAACGTGTGGAAGCCTCTTAGGTGCAGAGAGGCCCCCCGCACACAAACCAAACCGGTGAGGCAGAGCAGGAGAGCTCAGGCCTCACTCCTCAGCAGGAGAGCTGCAGCAGCCAGAACTTCCAGTTCTTAAGGAAGAGGTGACACCTCTGCTGCTCCCCAAAAGACTTTTCTAGGGTTTTCTTCTGTGAACCCAAGTCAGGCTGCCAATGACCTGCACTCCAGGCCCTTCCATAGGGGAACATAAGGATGGTCGTTCTATGAGTAGTAGCCCGTGACTCCAGCTTTCTCTGCTTGTTCTGCTCCCTACCACAGCCCGGCTCAATGCACAGCTCTCCTCCAAATCCACTCGAGATACCTGTCCCTCATCCTGTGCTCCTGTCACTCCAGCAAGAGGCAGGAGCCATGCAGAAATAACTGGGACTCTCCCAGGAATGTTCCGAACCCAGCTTTTGGACAAAGAACCTCTAAGACACAGGCCCTGCCCTTATCCTCTAGCTTGAGTGTTACAGCTGGAGTGAGGGGCCCTCACCCTCACAGGAAACTTCCCAGCAGCCAAGGAGCCCTGGAAAACACTAACCAGGTAACATCCTCCTGATTAAACCTTCTGGGGCGTCCCTGAGCTCTCAGGTTCTAGGGGGCACTCCGTGAGCAGATGCCTGGCTAACCTCCTTACAGCCCCTGTGCAGGGCGCGCTGGAGCTTGCCAGGCCTGCTCTCCCACAATCTCCTAAGCCCAAGTCCTCTGTGTGAACTCAATGGCTGCAACATCTGTCTTTTGGGAGGTTAGGGGATGTGTGTGGTGTACATACATGTTTACACACATATGCATGTGAGTGCATGGGTGTACATGGAGGCAGGTGGTTGACAGCAAGTATTCTCTTTGCTTGCTCGTCACATTATAAAGGCAGTCTCTCATTCAGCCTAAAGCTCACCAATACAGGCTGGTCTAGCTTGTTCTGTGAATCCTGTCCCTACCTCCCAAGTGCTGGGATAACGGGTGGCTGCATTCACGGACAGCTGAGGAGCTAAACACCAGTCCTTTTAGTACAGCACGGGCTCTACCCACTGAGCTAGCTTGATCTCAATGGCCCCATGACATCACTCCTGATCCTGCACTAACCCTAAGTCTCCTTGACTCATCCCTGGCTGGAACTAAAGCTCTGGAAGGCTGGGTCTTCTTGCTGGCGAGCATGATGCCACAGTAGCACTGAGGTCCTGTGTAAGCTGAGGGGTTATAGGTGAAGCAGGCAAAGGACTCCATCACCCTGCTTCCTCTGCGCTTCCTAGTGTGTGTCCAGTTTGGAAATGACTTAAGGGCAGATCCTTCTAGGCACAGCATGAGGACACAAATATGACTATCCAGAGTTTGCATTCACCCAAGGCTGTCCCTCTCTACAGAGGAAACGGTACCCAGACTTCACTCCCATAGGACTGGAGATGGCCAGGAAGGACTTGATCAGTTTCCATCCCACCATGCCCTAGGCTGGAGTCAAAGGCAGACAGACTGCAGGGGTAGATCCACAGGAACACCAGAATCTCTCATCCTTCCTTTCACTTCCGGGTCAAAGGTCATTGAAGCAGTACATAGGCTTCAACTCACTGAAGTTTGCATGGGGGCAAAACAACCAAATTCTGCCTCATTAGAACCCACTCCAGGCTCTTTCCCACTGTAGCCACTCCCAGGGGACAGGGCAGGAATGGGGCTCATAATCCTTTGGGGAGAACGCTCAGGGACCCTTCTCTACCCAGCACACAGACAAAACACACCAACAGGGGAGGTGTCTTTTATTAAAGATGCAAGCAAGCACAGAGTACCATGTGTGGTTCCAGAACATCCGTACAGTACTAAAAATAGAAAAATAGAAAGAAAATTTCACAGAAAGCAGCCTTCCTCCCCAGACACAACAGGAAAGGCGCTGTCATGCCCACCCCAGAGAACCATGCACCAGACCCACACAAGCTTCTCTCTGGACAGAGGTAACTCCACTAGACCTGCTTCAGAGCTGGCCCACGGCAGGCCCCTTCCACAGCCAGAGCCTTCCACCACCACGTTAAGACTCTTCCAAACCCGGCAAGGAACAGAACAAGTTGGTCCCCACAAGCAGCCATCTCCTGGTCCACTGCTCATCTGGTCATCACTTGAGCCAAATTCGAGCCGGTAGGTGTGGGGGTGGGTAGAATACAGGATCATGGCTCCCTCAGACACTCTTGAGGGCTAAGGTGCCCACTCACACAGGTGGGCTTGCCAATCCTATCTGCATGGAGGACAGTCAACCTGCAGACTGGGTCTCCTGAGTGACAGCCTTGGCACAGGAGGAGCAGATGGGGACAGTGACTAGGGACTTTAGAACCATGCTTCGTTGTCTCTCTTGCCAGCAGGAGTGTGTCAGTCACTGCCTTGGGGAGCAACTGAAGGCTGTGAAAGACACTGATTCTTGGTGCAGCCTGGTATCTGTGGGGACTCTTCACACACTACCAATGCCTTCAGATGCCATCCGCAGCCTCAGGCCAGCTTCCCTGCCGGAACATTCCTTGGGCTCTTCTGCACTGTGTTCAGAGAGCTGCCTGCATAGAGGTGTTTCTGGGTCAGGTCCTGGCTTGGCATCAGGATGGTTCCAGAAGACTGAACCCCACAGGCTACACATGCCCGCCTTGCCAGCTCCCCCCAACTCATTCTTTGATCTCAGAACAAGGTAGGATAGCTGTGCCTAGAGAAAAGACTGTAAAAGTTACAGTGACCCCTGAGAGCTTCCTAGCATCCCGGCACAGCTCCTGCTCCCCCTTGGAAATGGACTTGCATTTGGTTGACAGATATTTATTTTGATTTTCAGTGAAAAGCACTATAAAATACAGTGAATAAGTCGGGGTACAGGGCAGACATTTGCCTGCCTGTGTGTGTGGTATGGCCACCATGTGGAGACTCAAACGCTACACGCCAGGCAGCTGCTGTAGACAGCATCCTCTTACTCTTCGGCTCTCTCCACCAGGCTCGCCCCCTGCTGTTTCCAAGCAGCTTCCGGAAGTGTGTCCAGCAAGGAATAAATGAACGCAAACAGGACTTTTAGCTAGTAGAGCGTCTGGGGACCGTGAGCATGCAAGTTCGCGGATTCCGGTATTATAAATAAAAGTCAAACGTGAGGTCACACTTCCCCATCTTCTGTTTATACACTAGATCAAACTTCTCGTTCATGGAGACAGTGAAGATGTCCTTCCACAGCCCGACTCTTCCTGCAACACAGACCAGAGTAGAGCTGGCTGTATCCACCAGTTTCAGAAGGAAAGGCAGCCTCAGGAATGGCCAGACCCGTCTGAACTTGGCCTGCCGGGTGGGATGAACCACCTGAGCTAGACCAGTCTTGCTTGTGGCGAGACTCAACGGAACCAACTGCCCTAAGTCTGGTGTCAACTACACCCCAGGCATCACACAGATCCACACCTGTGATCTGAGAGGGACTTCACTTCTTGTTCCAGGTTAGCTCCCAGAACCTACCACGGCAGGTGTTTCTGCCATGAACCTGCCAGAGAGAAAGTACTGTGGGCTAAGTCCATGCTCTGAGGAGTGCTTGACCAACTGCTGTTGGTGTATCAGTTGCCTCTGGAGAATTTGCAAAAGTTAAAAAAAAAATCATCCCAAGGGCCAACAGGAAGCTCTCCTGAAAGCATTGAGGGTGGAGATTTCTAGAAGCCTGAATTAAAAATAAGTTGGGGAGGGCTTAAATGAATGAAATACCCACGGCATAAACTGGCTTTCCAGGCTGGATACAAAACGCGTCACTCAAAAGAATGAGTGAGTCTCTCCATAGCCCCAGCTGCTGTCCTGGGCTGTCTAGAGCTGGAGGTGAGGGGTGGGAGGGTAGGGGAGTGTGTATGTGAGTGTGTGTGTGTGTGTGTGTGTGTGTGTGTGTGTGTGTGTGTTGGGGGGGGAGAGGGAGAGAGAGAGAGAGAGATATTAGGAGTTTATATTCCAAACCTCCCATCCATGGGAGTGGTAAACAGTTTGTGGGCTGGCTTTGTGCTTTTATACGCATGGGGTTTGGGGGAGGGGGAAGCTCTAAAGTCAGAACTCTGTCATCTCTAACGGATAGCCCTGCATCGAATCTATCCCAGCAGGACTTCAGGTCTGCAGCCACAGCCCTCCAGTAGCTGAGCTAAAACAACTGACACACCAGGACTCTCTCTTTGCTAATGAGACATCATCTGTCAGTGTTGGAAAAGTAAAATAAAATTCTTCTTGTCACCCTCTAATGATACCAAAGGGACCAAATTAGAAGCTTCTAGACCAATCACACTATAAATATATTTTTCCATGATTATTTTTTTTCCCAGCTGAGAGCTTGTCAGAGGAGTCACCCACCTGGTGTAGGATTTGGAATCAAGACAATTTATGCTGTGACATGAACCAAATTTAAGCAATGCAGCCGGCTCCCCGAGCCCCTGCATCCTCGCCACCTCAAGGCGATCTTCTGAGTAAAGAGGCAATGTGCTAAAAGAAAACAAAACCACAGAACTGAAATAAACCAAAACCAAGGCCCACAGCGACAGAGCAAACGCCTCTGAAGGAGTATGTGGGTGCCCAGCGGAGCACACATGACTGGTGAGCAATACACAAACCACACACTCACCACGTGCAAACAAAAGGGGGCTGAGGAGGCAGTCCCAGAAGGGGTTAACAGAATATGGTGAAAGCAAAACCAAAGAATTGCAAATAAAATAATAAATGCTTGTGAAGATGCAGCCACGGGACAAGGGATGTGGTTTGGTGAGCAGCTCTCTGGAGGGGCAGAGTTCATCCTTCTCCAGCAAGGCCCAGTGCACTTCGCCCCTAGCAACTGCCTGTGGCCCCTAGCAACTGCCTGTGGGCTCTAGCAACTGCCTGTGGCCCCTAGCAACTGCCTGTGGTCTCTAGCAACTGCCTCTGACCCCTAGCAACTGCCTGTGGCCCCTAGCCACTGCCTCTGACCCCTAGCAAATGCCTGTGGCCCCTAGCAACTGCCTATGGGCCCTAGCAACTGCCTTTGACCCCTAGCAACTGCCTGTGGTCCCTAGCAACTGCCTTTGACCACTAGCAACTGCCTTTGACCACTAGCAACTGCCTGTGGCCCCTAGCAACTGCCTTTGACCCCTAGCAACTGCCTGTGGTCCCTAGCAACTGCCTTTGACCACTAACAACTGCCTGTGGCCCCTAGCAACTGCCTGTGGTCCCTAGCAACTGCCTTTGACCACTAACAACTGCCTGTGGCCCCTAGCAACTGCCTTTGACCACTAGCCCCTGCCTCTGACCCCTAGCAAATGCCTGTGGCCCTTAGCCACTGCCTTTGGCCCCTAGCAACTGGAACTTACAGGAATGCCTAGAAGCTATAGCTGATCCAGGGCTGATAGCGGTACATACCTGGAGGCAGCCAGGCTGCAATCAGAGCCCAGCATCTCTCTCCACCTCGGGTAGCACCCAGAGTCCTAAGATCTCCATTCACAGCTTCTCACCCTCTAGAAGTGTCCAGTTCACACTGCTGACAGCTGGCTGCAATCCTAGACCATACTTACCTAGAGTGGACTTGTGGGAATGGCCACTGCTCTGAGACATCCCAGGACTTCAGTACCTAAGCTGCCCCACTGGGCAGCAGCTAACACATGCCCTAAAGAGCTGAGAAACTAACTCAGTGGCCCTGGGAGGACTCCTGTCTGGAATATCACCCCCAAAGTCTGCCTGTCCACCAACTGTTCCTGCTACCATCTGGCTCTGAGTATCCATGCCTGGCTGCCCTTAGGCTTAGTCATTTGTCATACGTTCCACTCAAACCCAGAAGCCCCTCCCTTGGTCAGCATCCTCCGGGTTGGGAAGGGAAGAGGCCATCTCCTCACATGGGATCCATCTTCCAATCCACCACAGGTCACAACTCACAACCACTAGAAGGGAAGGCTGCTAAGTCAGTAACCTACCCTATATTGCAAAACACCTTGGCACCACAGCCCTGCCTTAGGTCTCCTCTGTGGGAATGGCTCTGCATAAACACACCTTGTCCAGTGCCTGAGCCAGCCCCAGCAGCTGCTGCCCCGTTGAACTGCAGCACCACGTGGCAGGCGGGCAGAGCATGCCCTATTCCCGGAGCACCATGCCTTCAATAGGCATTGGCCAGCCAGCAAGTGCTGCTACCAAGAGAGAAATTAGAAATCCAGAAGGTTCCAAGCAGGGAGGAGGGAGAAGACACATACCCCGGCCCACAGGCAGGGCCTCAGCATTGCAGCACTGGTCCACCAGCTGGTGGCAGTGCTCAATCAGGGACTCCAGCTGGGCCTTATCACAGGACACACCCAGGAATCTGGCCAGCTGCTCCACCATGGTCACCAGGTCCTGGAAGACAAGGACAGAGAGCAGAGCAGCCCTTCAGAGCCAGCATCCAGGACACAGGGCTGACTGGCTTTATTCCTCAGAGCACAGGCAAGTCTGGAAATCAGCCAGGAGGGTAAGATGCTGATGCCCACTGGGAAACCTGCAAGTCTGGGATTTGAACCCATGGCTCTGGGAAGAGGAGGGAGCCGGGGGATGCACATAAAAGATTTTGAGAGTTGTGGCTCATTTATAAACAGCAATAAAGAATATCCCATCACTGGCAAGATCTAGTTACTACCCAGCTTCTGGAATCCTCTGCACCCACAGGTGCCCCGGTGACCCGTGCCCCAGCTACAGGAAAGTGGACAGAGGAAAATCAGTCCTACAAAGTGGCACACTGGACAAAGAACCACTTACAGGCCCCACAACGCCACAGCTGAAGTCAGGATACAGCTGGAGCAGGGACACCATCTCTCACAGCAGTCATGCTCTCCCCGGGAAGTCCTGAGGAACTTCCTGTCCCTCCCAAGTCCCCAAAACCCCACCTGTAGCTGGCTTGTCCAAACATTAGGAAAATGCTGGATGTTGCTTGGAAACCATCACCTAAAGCCTCAGGCCAGTTCCAGTTAGACATGGTGGCATCAGGAGTAAAGGAAGCTCTGACTGAATGTGTGGTAACACAAGCACAGATGCACCAAGGAACCCCATGCCTCAGACCCATGGGAACTGCAAAGCCTTCCCTGGGTGCATGTGAGGATGCTGACATACCCTTCTTCCTCCCTCCTCCTGGATGTCTATGTCCTGATACTGCATCCCTACAGAGACCCCCACCAAGATCAGCTAAGCCTGTCTGGTTGTGAGGCTGTATACAATAAACCCAGTGAGTTTCCTTGTGGCTGCTTGTGCAGCACCATCAGAGTACATCTCCCACCTGACCCCAGCTTGTCTGTCTGTCTGTCTGTCTGTCATTTCTTCATTCCCCATCACACCAGTTAGGTTGGTCCCTAAAGCTGTGCAAGGTCACAGCACACACTGGTTAACTGATGCTTTTTAACTTCAACAGGCTGTGGTAGAAGGATCTGCTCCTCCATGGATTCCCACAGCACCTACCCAGCAGCCTTGATCCCGGTGTCCCCACTCCTATCTTCTCTGTTTCCTGTGGGCAGGGAGGCACATAGCCATTCAAGGTCCCATGCACAGGAATGGCACAACGGGCTACGTGAACAACAGACGTCAGAGCAAACACGAAGTAAATAAGAAGAACCCACATCTGGCATTTAAAAGAAAAAAGAACAAGGGGGAAATAAAACCGGACCTCGGGAAAAAACTGCCCAAGGAAAGGGCTGCAGCAAATAACCAGATGGCTAGGATGCTCCAGGCAGCTTGGCATCCATGCAACACCCTTCTTGGAGGATGTACTGGTTCTGCATCTGGACACATGTTAAGGAAAACTGCTGGATGGTTACCAAGCCAAACTTAACTGTACTCCTTACTCATCTGAGGTGCACCTTCCATCCACAATCAGGGACAGGAGTGCTGGCCAGCCACCTGTCATTATCAGGGAACCTCACTAGTGACAGACTACCTCTCAGGTTGACTGTGGGGGTCAAGGGGGACCTTAATTGGGGCACCGGCCTCCAAGACAGGACTGCCAGCACTGAGGCAGCTGAGGCGCTAAAGGGGAGGTGAGGGCTGGGAGGTGGGGGGTAGCCCAGAGAGGAAAGCATTTGCTACACAAGTGTGAAGACCTGAGTTCAAATCCCCAGAATCTGATTAAAGCTGGGTGCGGATGCATACATCTACAATGCCAGTGCTCCTAACAGGGAGACGGAAAGCAGAGAGGAGAATCCCAGCAAGGTCACTGGCAAGCCATCCTGGCATGCGTCACAGAGGACAAGAGGCAGAAACAGAGGAACTAACGTTGTCATGTAGCATACACGTATACACAAACACACACACACACACACACACACACACACACACACACACACACAGTAGATCCATGGGGAGCACCCAGCTCTGCCTGTAATGCCAAGACAAAAACATGCCCACCTGTTCCACAACTGGAAACTGCAGATGCCCTCTCATGGATAGTTTTTCTACAGTAAGATGAGAACTTAAGTTCCTAAAAGATGTAATTTTAGAGGCTAGAGGGATGGCTCAGTGGTTAAGAGAGTTTTCTGCTCTTCCAGAGGACCCAGGTTCAATTTCCATCACCCATATGGTAGATCATAACTGCCTATATAACTCCAGTCCCAGGGAATCCAAAACCCTCTTTTGGCCTCTGTGGATACTATATCCATGTGGTACACAGACATACATGCAGTCAAAACACTCATACACATAAAATAAAAAATTTAAAATTAAAAAAAAATGTAATCTCAGGCAGGGCATGATGGCGCACCTTTAATCCCCATACTCCGGAGGCAGAGGCAGGCAGATCTCTGAGTTTGAGGCCAGCCTGGTCTAAAGTGTGAGTTCCAGAATACCTAGGACTACACAGAGAAACTCTGTCTCAAACAAAGTAATCTTACCCTCCCACCCTCCTTCCATCAAACACCTCAGTAGCTACAGGTGAGGTTTCTGGAAAGATCACTAAACGTTGATTAGACACTAAAGCAATGCCTTCAGTGACTGGCTATAGGTGAGTATCTCCCCTCAGGGCACTCCTGTTATTAGCTACACCTCTGGGGTAATGATGATGGACCCTAAAAAGTAGGAGGCAGAGACTGGAGAGATGGTTCAGCTATCAAGCATACACACTTCTCACCCAGGGGACTGGAGTTCAGGTCCCAGTACCCATGTGTGACATTCATTCACAACTGCCTGCCACTCTAGATTCAGGGGGATCTGACACCCTCTTCTGACCTCTATGGGCACCTGCACTCATATGCACAAACCCACACACATATGCGTAATTAAATGATTTTTTAAAAATCAGACAGTAGCCATGTGTCTAACTAAAATGCCCCACGTAAAGCCAGATGCTCATGCCTGGTCCCAAGCTGGGGTAGTGTTTGTGGAAACAGCAGAATCCTTAGGAGGCCTGGCCTAGCTGGAAGAAGCAGTCACTAGGGGTGGGCCTTTGAAAAGAGTCCCCCAACCTCTGGCCCTTCTTGGCTTCCTGCTCTCCACGGGAGTAACTGACCTATGAAGCATGTTCCTTCCCCACCTCAGAGTCAGAATCAACAAATCACAGACTATAGACAGAATCCTCTGAAATACAGCCATCCCCCTGTGATTCTCTGCAAACGTGGGCATCCAGGCTATCAGGAATCTTCCCTTGGCTGTGGGGTTAAAGGTCAGGCCTCGATACCTTGGGATTCTCCACCACCAGCAGTAGTTAGTAAGGCTATCAGCCTGGTGCCCACTGCATCCCCTGCAGCTTTCCCAGCAGGATGGCTAGGTCCCACCAGGTGGGCAGCACCCCATAGCACAAGCCTTCCCTCTACTTCCCCTACAGCATGTTTCCTGGTACCCATGGGCCCCCGGTGCATACACCCAGCCTAGAGTCACTGCAGAGAGGACATCCAGGATGGCAGATTAGGAGATACGGTGGACACCATATCACCACAGCCTCTACTCAGCCCTTCCTGGTGCTCAGGAGCCATCGTCACCCAGATCCCTTCATAAGCCTCTTACCTCCACCCTGTGCCTTCAACACATTCACAATCAGATTTCCAAGGTCATGTGGAAGTCCACACAGGCTGCCACACTCGCTCTAACACATCTCCGGTCTCTTTGACCTCTGCTCAAGCCCCTCTCATTAACCATCCCATTCCCCCCTGACACAGTGGGCAGCATGACTTGGCCCTGGTCGGCCCTGGTTCAGACCCTCAAGAGGACACTTGAACCTGGCTCTCTGCAGCCCAGACCTGTGTACCCTTAGCCTTTTCCAGCAAGAGGTCTGCACAGGCTTTCTGACACTCGGCACTTCAGTCTTCCTGTGGAAAGGGGGTAGGTGTCTCACTCTGAAAGCAGTAGCTGAGAGTCTGAAACCTGTCAGCAATTGATGTGAACACATGAACACACACACACAAGAGGGTGAGGGGCCTGCTGACAAAGTGGGCCTATGAGACAGAGGTGAGGGGGCAAACCACATAGATATCTGAAGAACATTCTGGATGGCAAGAGCGAATGCACGAGCCTGAAACAGAAGCTGGGGACAGGTTTAAGCAGTAACAAGGCAGTCAGGGAGGTTAAGGTATCCAGGAATTGGGACATTCACCCACAGCCACATGGGCTGTGACAAGATAAACTATGATGAATTTTTAGACCAAGAGGCACAGCCACTGTGATGAGAGAACTTGGTAGAGAGGCCGGGGAGGAAGCCAGGTGCAAAGGCTCAGATTATAACTCAGTAACAGGATGGAGAGAGGCAGCCATGGACAGACAGACAGGCAGAGCTGGGTGCAACTGGTTGTGTAAGTGTGAGGATTTAAGGACAGAGCCAGCAGGACTTGGGGCACAGACATACAGTGCGAAACAGACACTAGGACAAATACAGAATTCTGCCTGAGCAATCCTGGAAGGGAGAGCGGCCTGCCATGAACTGAGATGAGGGAAGAGGCTGGTCTGGGTGCATCAGGTCCTCCATCTCCCTTGGACACCCACACAGACGTGTGTCTTGGGACACCCACGGCCAGCTGTGTGTACAGTGACAGCAGGGCTCCAAACATGGCAAAGGAATGAAACCACAGGAAGTGAACAGAAGAAAAGATGAAAAGTTAAGGCCAGGGCTGAGGCCTGTGGCATGCAAGTATCTTCAGTCAGGAGATGGGAAAACAGCAAGCAAAGCAAGACGTGGAGCTAGAGAGGTGGCTCAGCAGTTAAAAGCACTTGGTGTTCTTGCAGAGGACCCAAGTGTGGTTTCCAACATAAACATAGTGGCTCGCAACCATTCCTAACTCCAGATCCAATACCTTCTTCTGACCTGTTCGGGCACCAGCAGACACGTGGTGCACATACATACACGCAGGCAAAATCAATCAATCAATCAATCAATTAAATCTGAGAGAAGGGGATCATGGGAGATGAGGGTGGTATCTTGGCAGCCAAATGAGGAAGGGGGGGGTCATGTCAAGTATCATTAGAAGGCTGGGTTATAGGAACCCAGGAACCATTACCTGCTGTATGAAGTAGTGAATCACTGCAGACCATGACAGAGCAGCTTGAGGGTTGTGGGGCCAGGGCAACGAGAGGCCTCAGACAGGAGAGGAAGGAAGGGTAGGCTACTGAGAGGGAGAGAAGTCAAGGCCAGGTTTGCTCTCGGCCTGTTTTAAGAAAGAAATCACTGGGAGATGGTAGCACACAACTTTAGTCCCAGCTCTCAGGAGGTGGAAGCAGGCAGATCTCTGAATTTGAGGACAGACTGGTCTACAGAGTTAGTTTCACAACAGCCAGGACTACACAGAGAAATTCTACCTCCAAAGACAGAGAGAGAGAGAGAGAGAGAGAGAGAGAGAGAGAGAGAGAGAGAAGACAATGCAGCTACCAAGACACCCAAAATGCTCACATACCAAGTGCTCCCCACTACAGCCAAACCCAGCAGAACCTGCACAGAGTAAGACTTCACATCCACACTAACCAATAGTAACCTTCCTCCCTGAGCACCAAGGAGAGACATGGAGGGGGCGCCACAGGCCAACACACAAGGTCACAAGCATCCCAAAAGCTGACACAGAAGGCAAAGGGACTTAACTACCCCGGCATACCAATAATAACCAATAGCAACCTTCCTCCCTGAGCACCAAGGAGAGACACGGAGGAAGTGCCACAGGCCAACACACAAGGTCACAAGCATCCCAAAAGCTGACACAGAAGGCAGAGGGACTTAACTACCCCAGCATACTGCCTCACACAATCACCAAGGTGATGGCATTGAGACAGCAAATGAGAATGGCCAAAGTCTTGTTCCTGTTGCTAAGACAGTAAAGTCAAGAAACAGGCTTTCCTTGACATCACTGGAACCCAGCCTGACCCAACAGAGGCCATGTGCTGGACCAGGGACGTATGCCCACCTGCATCCCTGGACATGGAAGGAACTGTGTAGATCCCTCTGATGCTTCCACTTGGTGCTGACACCAGAAGCCTGAGCAGCACCAGCACCACGGACAGCTCCAGCACCGTGGACAGCGTCTCTGAGCAAGGTGGACAGAGTACCGACCCCCAACTACTCACCCGGTGCATGTCTTCATACTTGAGGAAAAGCACATTGGCATCCATTCGATGTTCCCAGAATTCCTGAACGTGCTCAAACCAGGAGCCATAGCCCACTGTGGAAACAGGGAAAGGGGCACAGCTGGGAAGGGAAACTGTGCGGGCATTCTTGCCCCCACAGGATGCCCTGCTCCTGCCCAGCTGCTGGGAAGGAAACTACGGGGTCTCCTAGAAGGAAGAAACCATTAAAGGTCCTATGCCCTCCTGCTCCTGTCAACACTCTTCACCCCTACCCATCCCAAGTAAAGATGCCCTGGTAACCTGACATGGCAGAGAACGCTCTGAAGATCTGAGGACATGGTACATAGGCTAATGCCAATGAGAGAAAACAATGTTCAGAGAAATCAGAACAAAGGGGCAGGTGGAGTAGGCTGGGATGTGTGAAGCTCTGAGATAGTTCCAAAACAAGGCCCCACCCCATGACCTCTGGTTGACACCAGGCATTCTCAGAGAAACCTGCAATTAAAGACAGGTGGGAATGCTGCGCTGACACACAGGCATGATGTCCCACAGCGTGGCCTCCCCTTGCCACGGCACCTCGGGTCTGGGCTAGGCATTTGGCATGTATAAGAGGACTTGGCCCAGTCTGCAAGCTATGTCACAGCATTCCTAGGGGCAAGTCCCATAGTGCCCCCATCTCTTTGGCCGAACTGTGCAGCCCTTTGATGGCCATGATGCCATGCTGCCATGGGGGATCCCAGAGGAGGCTCTGTGAGATACTAGACAGAAGTGGTACTCAAACCCTGCTGAGCAGCAGGAAGATGCAGAGGCATAAATGGCCACCTGCAAGCACCCTGGGTAAGGAGTTGTACTGGGGCACAGTGGCCCTGCCTGTCACACCCTACTCAGACACACCTGGTTGACCTCTGCAAAGCCCACTTAGCACATCTATTCATTTTACAGAGCTAAGTCTCAGGAAAGGGCAGGGCCAGGCCAGGTCACAGGGATCAGCTGCCATGGGAGCCTGGGCCCTTGTCTGCTTCCATGTGGTCTGGATCCATGGAACTCAGGCCAAGCAGACGAGATCCTGGGACAGGAGGAAGGCAAGTGGCCTAGTAAAGAAAGGGGAAACTCTCCCCACTCCTAGACAAGGCACAGGGCTTCCGGATGGCCTGGACCACATTGGTGACAAGATGCTGCACAAGAAAGGCCAGCCAGGACCATGAACCAAGGGCTGGAGAGATGGCTCAGTGGTTAGGAGCACTGACTGCTCTTCCAGAGGTCCTGAGTTCAATTCCCAGCAACCACATGGTGGCTCACAACCATCTGTAATGGGATCTGATGCCCTCTTTCTGGTGTGTCTGAAGACTGCTACAGTGTGCTCATATACATAAATAAAATCTTTAAAAGAAGAAGAAGAAGAAGAAAACCTTGTTGACTGCTACCAGGGAGATCAGGGACACCCCATTCCCTCTGTACTTGCGGCCATAGAGCAAAGAGATACACACATGCTAGTGGGAGCTGGGCCTCGAGAGAAGGGGCCCTGCCACAACTCTGTTTCTCTCCACACCTCTCTATACTAAAACCATGAAGCCACTTACCCAAGGCCTGCAGGATGTTATAGCTCAACACTGTCCCAACCCAGGAAGAGGTCACCTCTGGAATACTTCCCACAGTACACAAAGTCAGTGTCTATCCACAGACCACTGCCAACACAGCATCTGTGAAGTGACCATGTCCACAGACTGTCCGCCATGTGCTTCTGTCAAAGGAAGACTGTCCAGAGAGTGCACCGTACTGTCCAACTGACCCTGCCCAAAGAGGTTCCACAGGCATGCCACTTGACCTGGACATCCCTTATCCCCAGCTCTGGAGTCTTGGGCCACCAACATGCTCATGCAGACCTTCCTCATAGTGCCTGCTCTGTCCTCTACTCTGTCCTATACTGGAGACATCAAACCCAGGGCCAGCCATGCCAGGCAAGCACGCCTATATCTCCAGCCTTCTCACTACCTTTCATTTTGAGTCAAGGTCTCATTAAATTGACCAGGCTACCCTTGAATTCCCTCTGTAACTCAGGCTGGCCTTGAGCCTGCACATCTCCTGCCTTAGTCCCTGAGCAGCTGGGATTATGGCCCTGAGCCACCATCCTGACCAGGAAATAACGTTTTAATGCTTCTTCTCTTAGCTGTCATTTTCTTTTGAGCTTTGGACACGGGAAAAAGGTCAGCATGTTGTGGTCACTGAGAGGCTAAGAGCGAAGCTGGGCAAGTGAGTACCCATGTCAGATGCTTTGAGTAGGATACAGGCCAGAGTGCATAGCCTTGAACCTGCGGCTTTGCACTGAACAGGGAAGCCTGGGTCAGGAGACATTTAACACCACTGGCTGAGAGTACAGAAGCTGATTGTAGCAGACTCTTGCTGTCACCATGGTGCTATTCCTGGGCACCTATGAGGCCAGAACGGGCACTAAGACTAGAAAGTCTGATGCCATGAACCAGGAGAGGGCTGTTCAAACACCTGCGAGACTGCTTGGGACATCCCAATAGTGCACAGGGAAAGAAGTTGGGTGGGAGCCTGCGGCAGGCTCAGGGACCCTGGGCAACAGGTGCTGCAGTTTCCCACCACAGATGGGAATAGGACACCAGCTCTGGGAATGGCTGAAGCCATGTTTAACAGAAGGAAACCCTCTGGGTCCCTGTGGTTTTCCAATTGCAGGCAGCCCAGCGTGCCTGCTGCAGTCCACTCTACAGGGTGTCTGCACCCCAACCTGTGTAGGCAGCTCCTGGAGGTTGCCCTGAGGCCTACAGCACGTGAGGCTTCACTGTTACACACTCTCTTGTCACCTTGACTCACAACCTCCCTGCAGGACCCCTGATGAGCCACACCGAACAGTTAACGTGTTTTCAGACTCAGGGAGAGGACAGTCTCAGTGTGGACTAACGAACCTGTGATGTAACCCCTTCCTCATGACTGGGTGCACACTACACTGTTCCTTGCCAGCCACAAGACCCACAGGAGCGTGGGGGGAACTTGGGGGGAGTGGTGGGAACAGAGCCAAAGAGGAATTGATACAGTAGTTCCAAGGAGATAGATGAACTGCAGGGTGAAGATGAAGACAGAGATGGGGACAGGGCTGCTTCCTCCTATGCGCCTTGATTTCCTAGAAGATGAGTGAGGTGGGGTGGGGTGAAAAAGCCCTGCTCCCTCTACCTCAACAGAAAGGAGCCAACAGGAAGTATACATCCTGTACACCCTGCTCTGTATCACTCCCAGCCCCTGAAGTCCAGCCCACGTGATGATTCACACCCAGTGGGGGCCTTCACGCTGGTCTCAACCATTCACAGCGTACAGCTCCGGGCCTCTGAGTTCACAGTTGTCATTCTCACCTCACTAAAAGGCAGGGAGGACAGACGTGTAACTGGAAAACCCACAAGGTGGTGGGGAGCAGAACTCAGAAGTCCCAGGATCTGTACCACCTCTAAGAGCCACAGCTCCCCAGCCTCAGCGCCTCCTCCGTTTGGCGATAACTCAAGCCCCATCTGCACAGTGGCAGGTGAGGTACCATTACAGGCAGGGCTTCCCAGGAAGGCCCAGCACTGGCTGGCAGTTATAGGACAGAGCACACACACCCTGTGGCACTTACATTTGTCGTTCATGAATCTCCGACAGAACTCCTGGAAGGTGCCTCGGTAGCTCATGGTCCGCAGCGAGCGGTGGAACTGATAGTAAGAGACCACCAGGTCCTTGGGGTTGCGAGCCATGTAGATGACCTGTGGGAGGCAGGAAGATGGGCTACCATTGCTCATTCCAGGCACTGATGGGCTCTGGCCCATGGGCTGAGCATACCGGGTGAGCACGTGACTGTTTCACTGCAGTGCTTTATCAGGGTACTACCGTCATCTGTAGAAGACAGATGCCTGGGAACTTTGTAACTGAGGACAGAGTTAAGAACAGGGAACACAGTGAACTCCATCCTCCAATGTTCAACCGTGAGAGAACACCCACTGCGACCTAGTAAGCATGGAGAAAGCACTGCACACATGATCCAAGAGGGACCCTGGGCCAGGGATAGTGAGTGCCACCTGGAGGAGTTTTAGAGGCCTAGGGTTCTTAATGAGGAAGTGGAGGATGAGAGAGGGGAGGTAGGTTACCTTGGAGTCTCCGTTGTGGAGGTCAGAGGGCAGGAAGCGGTAGGGGAGGTGGCTCTTGATGAGGCGGGGAGACGTCAGTTCCTGTGGGAAGATGTGTGGCAGTTATATTCATGTATGTGTGTACACATGCATGTGCATAAGCAAGCATGCACGCACGCACGCACGCACGCACGCACTTCTCTTCTCCTCCCAGGGCCTTTCTAACAGGTCTGGGAGGATCCTGACCAAACAGGACTTAATACATGCTCTAGCCAACTACCCGCCTGAGCCATCTGGACACGGTACACACCTGGCTGAGAGTTATAATGAGAATCCCTGTCCCCAGCCTGAGGGATCGATCCCTTATGACCAGAGGGGTTGGATTTGAGTGGCTGAGAATGAGGAAGGGTCTGTGGGGCAGGGGAAACACGAAACACAGGCATAAAATAGTGCCCATAAGAATATGAAGATGTCCAGCTTTAAAGAAGCCAGCTATCCTCAACTCTGACCTCGCAGCAGCCCAGGGGATCATGGGCAGCAGCTTTGGCTCTCTCAGCCCTCTGCACAGAGGCCCTCATCCTGTTAGCCTCCCCTTGGACCCTGAGTCTTGGTGCGGTCTGTCCCTCTCTTCCTTCTGGATGTTCTTTAGATGTCTGCTGCCTCCTGGTGCACTGTCCCCAGCTCTGTAGCCATCACGACTTCCTGTCCTACGAGGTGGGAACTGTCAGCTGACGACCGCCCCTGATGCAGGAGCAGCACCCACACGTGGGGCACTTAGAGAAGAGGCACCCCACACTCCCAGTGTTTCCTAGGGAGGAGTCAATGAGACCAGCACAGACTACAGACTGGAGGAACATCTCCAGTCAGGAACAAGCTCACCAAGAACAGGAGGCATCTGTTACCAGGACATGTGGAGTGGGGCTCTCAGAGATGTATCCCACAATGCTTATCTAGGTAGGAGAGAGAGTTAAGGGCTGTGAAGCCTGAACTACAGAGGTAGTGGGGGATGAAGTGGAAAGAAAGGTACAGATACCTCTAAGGGACAGAATGCACAATCCTTCTTACTGTTGAGACAGGATCTCATCACGCAGTCCAGGCTGGCCTCAAATTCATGCTATTCTCCTGCCTCAGCCACCTAAGTGCTGAGGCAATAGGTAGAAGCTACCACACCTAATTAATTTCATTCTTTTTTAAAAAAAGATTTATTTATGTATGAGTACACTGTAGCTGTCTTCAGACACACCAGAAGAGGGCATCAGATCCCATTACAGATGGTTGTGAGCCACCATGTAGTTCCTGGGAATTGAACTCAGGACCTCTGGAAGAGCAGTTAGTGCTCTTAACCGCTGAGCCATCTCTCCAACCCACTAATCTCATTCTTGATACCAAAGGTTTTATTCAAATACGTCCTTCCCGACTCCCTTGACAGATGAGGAAAGGACCAGGATCTGCTGCATCCTCTGTGTTCCCTCAATCCATGACCAAACACATGTATTTATTTCCCCTCCACCCTGTAGACCTCCTGCCGCTGACAGCAGTCATCTGTACCTGACAGGTCCCGGGGTCACAGTCAAAAACTCAGACCTGTCAGTCTCTTCCTCTTGGCTAGCTGGAGCTTTCTGGAGGCCCTCAGTTGTCCCATGAGCCCTCAGGAGCCTCTTGAGAAGCCACTGTTACCGAGCAGGTGTAACTATGAAGGAAGGGAGTCCCACAAGTACCTTGATGATGTCCAGCCCGGGCTGTGGGTACTCCAGCACTGGCAGCTGCTCGTCAATGTTCATCAGGCCAATCTCATCAGGGTCGGCGCCCTGGCTCACCAAGTAGACCACCTCTTGCAGTAAGCTTGTACCTGGGTAGAGAGGCCAGGAAGGGTGCTCAGAGGAGCCACTGGGCCGGCCTCACAGTCCAAGAAGCCCCTGCTGCCTGAGAAGCACGCACAGAGCTCAGGGAGCAAGAGTAACCTGAAGAGGGACTGAGAGAGAGGCCCAGGCTGGACGTGAGGCCTGATCCCACCACGGCTGCCAGTGTCCAGCCTGCAGCTTTCCTCGGTGTTCAGTAGGGCAGGACAGCTGGGAAAACAAGCAGAATGCGCCCACTACCAACAGACTGTGGTGGGGACCAAGTTTAACTGAGGCTCCCAAGAGTTGAACTTTCCACTGGATTCAGGAGTGACCAAGCTCAGAGGGCAGGGGTATGACCTCAGCTGCCAAATGATTCCTTCATCTGCCCAAAGTCAATTAAGCTAAGCACACATGCCATCCATGCTCCTGGAACATACTGAGGGAAACACAGTCAACAGTAATGTTCCAGATCATTCCTGGGTTTGTTATTCATGAAACACCCAAGACCTGAAAACATTGAT
The DNA here is from genome assembly GCF_004785775.1 of Grammomys surdaster. NCBI lineage: Eukaryota > Metazoa > Chordata > Mammalia > Rodentia > Muridae > Grammomys > Grammomys surdaster. Next base: position 1,257,969 of record NW_021620598.1, read on the forward strand.
GTTCACACCATGGGAGACACATGGCAAGGAAAGACGATACGCAACACCCAAGGTGGGGAGGACCCAGGACCTTGGTGCAACTCTGACTGTTCCTTTGCAAAAGGAGCTGAGGTGATGAAGGAGAGACCAGAGGCCACATGAAGTGGTCACTCAGAGACATAAAGAGGGGCAGGGTCTCAGGTCTCTCTCTGCACCTCATGGGGTACATGTGGAAGTTATGTTCACAAAGAAACACAAACCACTTCTGCCTGCAGCAGCCTGCTCCACACAGCCCGTTCCACACAGCCCGTTCCACGCAGCCTGCCCCACAAGACAGCAGGAGATGGCCAAAGCCAAGAAATGAGCCCACACCTGAGCTACGTGATAAAGAGAGAGACCTGTTGTGAATAGCCCCATGTTGCTTGTATTTTGATGCTATTTCCGCTCTCCCAGGAGGGGCTGCTGACACACAAGGAGTGAATCACGCACACAGGTGACTTCTTGTGAACCTTCTCCCCACCTTAACTTGTAAAATAAAGGCTAGAGCCAATGATTGGCCAGTGGAAGGGAAGGCGGAGCTGAAAAGTTTGGGGGAGAAAGAAGAGATAGGGAAAGAGGATGGGGGTGGGGGAAGATAGAAAGATGGAGGAAGAGGAAGATGATCCAAATTCCATGTGGCTTTAAATAGCCACAGGTAGCTATGAATATCGTAAGGGGATAGGATAATTAGGATAGCTTGTCTAATTTAGGTGGGCAGCTTGCATCATTATCAATTGGCCCAGAAATAATTGTGTGGGCATCTTGTAAATTGAGAATTTATTGATATATAAATCTGACTGATTAATTATAAGCTTCTAGAGTTTTGATTTTACAGGGTTACTGGGACTTAGGACTGCTGACCACAGGGGTAGATGGCTGGGAATGTGAGCGGAATCCGCAGCAAGAGAACCACGATTAGTCTCCACATGGGGCTAGCCTAGAGGCGGTGAGATCGTGGGCAGAGTAGCTGGGTATATCATGGGATAGTGCTGATTTTTTAATATTTCTAACAACAGGGACCTACCAGGAGACATGGGCATAGCAGCACAAGGGGCCAAGGACCTGTGAATAAACCCCATCTTCCCAAAGCAGCATGACACAGATGAGTCCCTTGCTGGATTTAGGGACCATCAGTCCCCTCAGACCAGATCCCACTGTCTCTAACCTAAGTTACTTCCACAAACTTCCCCTTGTTCACAAGGCACCTGAGTCCAGGCTTAGCTTCCCTCCTCACAAACTCATCCTCTCAGGTGGCTACAGCCTCTTCAGCCCCACAGCCTGCCTTCTCAGAAGCCCTAGGATGCTCACAGCACACACCGCCATCCAGACCTCACTGCACTCCCACCATGCTAAGCCTGTCCACCCCTACTGCATTCTAATCCCTGAGCATGAGTCACATCCAGCAGGATGCCTGAGCTCTGCAGGGGCACGCGATCTGAGCTGGGGTCTCAGGGCCAGGCAGATCAGCCGAGCAACAGTCAGCAGGGAGCTGAGGGAGGCAGGCAGACATGTCTGTAGTTCTCCAGCCCCTGTGCCCTCCAATTCTCAAGGCATGGGAGTGGGTACTTCCCAGAAAGCTAGACTAAACTCCCAGGAACTCAAAGAGAGGTGAGCATGGTCCCTTTTCTTTGAGCTCTGGCTCCTATAGCTGGTTCTTCCTCTCTGGCCTTCCCAAGGTGGCCCCATGCAGACCCACCCACAGTAGGCCAGGCCTTGTGAATAACGCACACATCCCACCAGGCCAGTGGAGGTGGAGTCTTGTCCACAGCCCTTCTCCAACACCTCAGCAATCCACACCTTCAAAAGGTGTTCACACCGAACAACCTCACGTTCCTCACACCTCAGCAAACCCTGACCCCCACCACAGGTGTGGCTCACCACAGGTGAGCTTTCCTACCCACAGCGATGCTGTCTCCATGCCTAAACTGCTTCCTGAGAAGCCACACACCTCTCTCAGCGGCTGTCGGGTATACATGTCCCACTTGTTTTCAAGGTAGTATTGTCAGGACTTAGGCCTGGAAGCCAAATCACACGGCCCATCTATTTCCAGGGGACTTTGCACTTCATAAAAGGGAGAACTTCAGCCACATCTAGATACACACACACACACACACACACCTATAATCCAGCACTCAGGATATTGAGATAGGAGGACTGAGTTGGAGGGCTCTCTAAGTTACAGAGGATCCTAAGCACGCTCGCATTCCCCCCCTTCTCTCTCTCTCTCTCTCTCTCTCTCTCTCTCTCTCTCTCTCTCTCTCTCTCTCTCTCTCTCGGTGTGGGGGGGAGGGACAGTAAAAGCCCTTTCTCCCGGCCTTCTCTCCCCCGGCCTTCTCTCCCTACATGTCTAGCACATGTCACCTATCAGCAAAGGCCCGCTGACCTGTGCTCCACCCTCTTCCTCCGTGCCAACAGCCCAGAAGCCACACACCCAAGGCCAGATCTTAGCTATAGCCAGAAAGCCAAGATGTTTCGGTGCCCCATCCATCTCCCAGGGCCTGCCACCTGGACACAGCTCACACTGAGCTGTGCAGGACCAACAGGAGACAGCTCAGGCTCCAGGAAGCAAAGTCACCAGTGAGGAAATGGCCAGCAACACAAGGCTTTTCAGTCACACAGGAAGGGTTCTAGGCCATAACTGAAGGAGAAAGGACACACACATGCGCGCGCGCACACACACACACACACACACACACAAGAGGCTGGAAGGCCAGAAAGTGCCAAGACCCCGGTGAGGCCAGCTTGCCCGACACTCCTGGTGAGTACTGTCCACTCATGCTCAGCTAGCATCCAAGAAAGGCCCTGAAATGAACCTCTCCTGGCCCACTGTCTATTTTAACATGCTCTACCCTGCCTTCCACCCACAAAGGCCCATGTCCCAAACAGACCTGAACTGTATTTCAAATCCACCCCCTTCTGTAAGTCCACCCTCACCTCCACTATACAAACTCATGCGAGCCAAAGTAGCTCTCCACCCCCCAGCCACCCATGCGCACACAGGCGGCACTGATTAACCTCCGTCGGTTAAATGCCGGAGAGGGAAGCACTGAAGGATCCAGGGGAGTCTGGAGGGGGAAACAGAGGATGGATATGACCAAAATGCATTTTATACATGTATGACATTCTCTAAGAATAAGTAAAGCTATTACATTTTTAAAATAAAGAAAGCGAAGCCTCCCTTCTACAGAAGACATAGGAAGGACCAGCAAGTGACCTGCTCGGGTCAAAGCCACTCAGTGGCTGATTAATACTGAGTATGCAGATTGTGGGCGCCCCACGCCCCAAGCTGTGAACCATACAGAAGGACTTTACATCAAATCCCAGCCACAGGCTAACAGGATGGGATAGCTCCTGGATGAGATCCTGTATGGGTTCTCCAGCTATCAATCTGGGCCTCAGGGAGCAGGGTGGAGGGGTACCTCTCTCTCAGGGGGTCACCAAATACAGAGTGGCAGTTAAGGCCATGTCAGAGCTGGAAAGAGCAGGACTAGGGACTGGAGCCAAACCCACACAAGTACTTAGGAAAAAGGGCAACAGGGGAATCCCAAGAGGCCTTCATGCTGCTGTGGTGGCCACTGTCATGCTGGGACACCTCGAAATATACAAAAGATGCGGCCTCCCATGCTGCCTGAGCTACCAGCCTGCAGCACCCCAGCATAACAGCCTACAGGGGAGACAGCTGTCAGATGGGAAAGCAGCCAACTCCATTGGCTCTGTGCATTGGTGGACCAATGCCATGGACAGCTGACTTCACTGACAGAGCCAAAGCTTGAGTGACAAAGTATCGATGTCCTCCTGGTGGTGGCTGACAGGGCACTCTGACTTGAGTCCTAAGTGGAGATGTATGGAACCCCCTGGAATTCAGAAGTGGACCTGCCCAGGAATCTGGGGACCTGCAGCCTGTCAACACACCCAAGGAGACCAGCAAAATCTTCCCAGAATTCTGAAGACAAGATGCTAATGGGAACAGGGCCCATCACCCCCAGGCTCCTGGGGATGGGTCCTTTAATTTTCATTGATAGCATTTACCAAACCACACTGCTATCGAGTTTAACCAACTTAAGTACAGTGGAATGTATGACAGAAAATCTCATCTCCTCCCCCAGACCCTACTCCCAGAGGCCAAGGCTCAGCTGGCTCTGCCCACCAACCTCCAGGTAATGTGTTACCATTCACAGTCTGTGTATCTCAAATGAGCTACTGATCTTCACACACGACCTCAACACATCCCTCTTCCCAGAAAACCACAGCATAATGTGGAACAAAATATGTGCTTAAAGCTAGAGAGGTACTGTACTTCTTAAGGCCATACATACACATGCATGCATGTATACACACACACACACACACACACTTGTTCCATATACAGTACATCATTGTCTTAGTCAGGGTTTCTATTCCTGCACAAATATCATGACCAAGAAGCAAGTTGGGGAGGAAAGGGTTTATTCAACTTACACTTCTACATTGCTGTTGATCATCAAAGGAAGTCAGGACTGGAACTCAAGCAGGTCAGGAAGCAGGAGTTGATGCAGAGGCCATGGAGGGGTGCTGCTTACTGGCTTGCTTCCCCTGGCTTGCTCAGCTTGCTTTCTTATAGAATCTAGGACTACCAGCCCAGGAATGACACCATCCACAATGGGCCCTCCCACCCTTGATCACTAACTGAGAAAATGCCTTACAGCTGGATCTCATGGCGGCATTTCCTCAAGGGAGGCTCCTTTCTCTGTGATAACTCCAGCTTGAGTCAAGTTGACACACAAAACCAGCCAGTACAATTGACCCCTTGTCAACTTGACACACAAAAACATCACTATTAAGCCTCAATCCTTACTTTCTTATTCACCCCCAAGATCTAAATAACTTTAAAGTCTCACAGTCTTTAAAATTCTTGTTAAAATTTCAATCCCTTTTAAATATCCAATCTCTTTTAAAATTCAAAATCCTTTTACAATTCAAAGTCTCTTAACTGTGGGCTCCACTAAAATACTTTCGTACTTCAAGAGGGAAAAATATCAGGGCACAGTCACAACTAAAAGCAAATTCAAACTCTAACCATCCATTGTCTGGGATCCACTCACGATCTTCTGGGCTTTTCCAAGGGCTTGGTCACTTCTCCAGCCCTGCCCTTAACAGCACACACTTTGTCTTCTAGGCTCCAGCTGCCTGTACCCCACTGCTGCTGCTGTTCTTGGTGGTCATCTTATGGTACTGGCATCTCCAAAACACAACTGTCTTCTGCTGCGACTAGGCTTCACCAATAGCCTCTCATAGGCTCTCTTCATGGTGTCAAGCCTTAACTCCTTTGCATGACCCCTTCAGTCATGGGCCGTCAATTACAACTGAGGCTGCACCTCACCAATGGCCTTCCATGGCCTCTCACAGTGCAGAGCCTCAGCTGCTCTTCATGACCCCTTCATGTCTTCAAAACCAGTACCACCTGGGTGACTCTTACACATTACCATGTCCAGCTGCAGCATGAGGTACAACCTTGGCTATCTCTGGAACACAGCCTCTTTGTTCTCTCAGAAAACACTTCCAAGAAGATTTCACCTCACTGATGCTGGTCTCTTCTGAATCACCACTAATCCTTCTTAGATCCAGCTAGCCAGCATCAATAGTCCCAGTACTGCAAAGGTTTTTCTTTAGTAGTTCTGGTATCTTGTTATCACAGCTGAGTCTTCAGCCCCAGCTAACCCAAACCACAGAATCTTCACAATCAAAACAGCTGGCCCTGATCTTTAATGTTCCCTCTGAAATGTCACAAGCCAGGCCTCCGTCATTTGGACTGTTCTCAACATTCTCTCAAAAGGTCCTACAGAACATCCCACAGAGCTCTTAATACCCAATGGCTCTTCTAGCCTAAAGTTCCAAAGTCCTCCCCAAAACATGGTCAGGTTGTCACAGGAATACCTCACTATACTGGTACCAATTTCCCTTAGTCAGGGTTTCTATTCCTGCACAAACGTCATGACCATGAAGCAAGTTGGGGAGGAAAGGGTTAATTCAGCTCACACTTCCACACTGCTGTTCATCACCAAAGGAAGTCAGGACAGGAACTCACATAGGGCAGGAACCTGGAGGCAGGAGCTGATGCAGAGGCCATGGAAGGATACTGCTTACTGACTTGCTTCCCCTGGCTCGCCCAGCTTGCTTTCTTATAGAACCCAAGACTACCAGCCCAGGGATGGCACCACCCACAGTGGGCTGGGCTCTCCCCCCTTGATCACTAGTTGATCTGGATCTCCTGGAAGCAGTTCCCCAAAGGAGGCTCCTTTCTCTGTGATAACTCCAGCTTGTGTTAAGTTGACACACAAACCAGCCAGTACAATCCATGATGCAATTGTGCATCCTGTCTCATACAGGGCCTTGGTCTTCCTGTGTCTGGTTTTCTTTAGTCATTAATTCAAGTCTAACAAACACTTCCTGTGTGATGAGAGGCCTGGGCATCCCCAGCTCCGTCTGCAATACACACCCTTGCCCACAGGGACACATTCGAAGCCCCAGCAGGCTTCTGAAACTGTGAACAGCACAGATTATGCTTTTTTTCTAATACATACACAATTACGATAAAGTTCATTTACAGTAAGAGATTAAGAGTAACTTATCCAGCCAGTGTGGTTATGGATCCCTGTAATCCCAGCACTCGGGAGGCAGAGGCAGGTGGATCTCTGAGTTCAAGCTAGCCTGATCTACAGAGTGAATTCCAGGTTAGCCAGGGCTACACAGAAAAGCTCTGATTAAATAAATAAATAAATAAATAAATAAATAAATAAAACAAACTCATAACTATATGCTGTAATAAAAGTTATATAAATATGGTCCCTCTCTCTCAGGATGCTTTGTGTATGTGTATGTACATGTTCCTTATGCATGTGTGTGACTGTGACTGTGGTGTGTGTGTGTGTGTGTGTGTGTGTACTCTTTAAGCAGATATATGTGTGTGGAGGACCTTGTCTCAGAAGGAGGGAAAGGATAGACGGAGGGAAGGAGAGAGGGAGCCTTAATTCTTCCTTGCTCTGTAGAAATGCTGTCAGACATGTTTGGCTGTGAATAACTGAAATTAAACCAGGAAATCACTGTATCTCTTGGGGACATATCCCTGCCACTCAGATCACTGGTCCCACTTGGTGACCTGACCCTGAAGCACCCTACACAGCTGTCTCCCTGGAATCTCCCTCCATCGCAGATGCATGCTGCCCCTCACCCACGCTCCCTCCTCACTGGCTCTCTCCTCTTTGCTTCCTCAAACCTCAAATATCTTCACCTCATGAGGGACCAGCAGTGGGGGCTGGGCACAGAAACCCAGGCCAGAATCTTAGGGTCGGAAAGTAGGAAAGTGCCATTGGTGTCCTGGTGTCGCAGGCCGCTTCCCAGAACACGGTCTTGGCATCCCCAGCATCTAGCAGTAAAATGGAGCCCTCTGCCCTACAGCGGCACATCCGTACAGCCACTTGCTCTGGGCCTGATACTGGGGTCTCACGCCCGAGTTCTGAGAGCCATGGTCTTGTCAACCGTCCCGGCCCCACTCTCATGTCAACCTTCCAAGTCACTTATCTCCCTGCCACTTGGTATCATTTTATAAAAACCTCTCTTCTACTTCACTGTCATTTCCTCCACTAGACCCCGCAGCCCAACACTTATCATCCCAACTCTTGGACTTTCCCTCTCAAGACTTTCTGGAACCCAAAGTATTCCCACCAATCCCCCCTCCATGCTTCCTCTGAGAAGATATTGCCCTCACTGTCTGAGGACAGAAGCCATCAGGGCACGGGAGGGGGCACTTAAGACACTACTCAGTGTCTTTTTTCTGCACTTACGTGTCTGTGGGTCTCTTATGGTGCAGCAGCGGTTCTCAACCTTCCTAATGCTGAGACCCTTGAATACAGTTCTTTATGTTGTGGTGTCGTCCCCCCAACCATAAAATCATTTTGTTGCTACTTCCTAACTGTAATTTTGCTACTGTTATAAGCCGAAATATAAGTATCTGATACGTAGGATGTCTGCTATGTGAACCCTGTAAAGGGGTCACAACCCACAGGTTGAGAACCAACTATCCTACAGGAAGCATTGCTATCTCAGTGGGAGTGGGAGGCAGAAGCAGCTGGGGAAGCGAGGGGAAGTCCAGGTGTGTGCACGTATGAGATGGAGGGATTAGACAGACATACACAAAGAGAGAGAGAGGGCGAGAGAAAGAGAGAGGGGGGAAGAGGAAGAAGAGGAGGAAGAAGAAGAAGAGGAGGAGGAAGAAGAGGAGGAAGAAGAAGAGGAGGAGGAGGGAAGGAGGCACAAGTAGGCAGAGGACCCATCACTTCTCTTCCCCTTGGATCTGTACTGTCCCACAGATCAGTTCTTTGGTGTCCATGTTTCCAAAGATGGCAACCTCCAACCTCTGGTGCAGGGCTGGAACAAGGATCCAGGCACCCTGTCAAGGATAGATGGAGCTGGGAACCTCACCCTTCAGGGTATTCCTTCCACTGACCCAACTGCTAACAAAGCCTGCACAGGGTCCAAGAAAGTAGCAGCTCCAGTCACCGAGTATAACTTTCTTCTTCTATTTAGGCAACACCACCTTGCCACACTACAGAGATCCCTGGAGCCCGGTCCACAGTTGTCCTGGTTTGCTTCAGTTATTGGCTCTAGACAGCCCACAGGCATCTGAGGAAATCTCAATCTAGGGACCATCCAGCTCACACTGGCCTGTGGGTGTGTCTGAAAAGGATGCTGTTGATGTGGGACCCCCACCCTGCCCACTGTGGGCAGCACCATCCCTAGGCAGGTGGCCCTGGACTGTGTAACAAAACTAGCTAAAAAAACATGAGCCAGGCTGAGCCAGCAAGCAGCATTCCTCCACAGTCCCTGCCTGCAGGCTCCTGTCTCAGATTCCTAGCCTGACTTCTCGCAATGATACATTGGAACCAGAACTCATAAGCTGAAAAAACCCAGTCCTCCTCCAAGTTGCTTTGCTCAAAGGGTATTTTATTACAAGCGAAAGCTCACCAGGATATCCAACCTGGTCCTCCAGTGACTCTAGGAGCCAAGGAAAGTCACCACTCCTCTGGGCCTCAGTTTCCCCACAGTGCCAATCTCCAGAGCCTACAGCTCTCTTGAATGGACACTCACACGGGTGGAGGCTATCCTTGCTACCCACTGGTGCAGATGCCACCTTGCAGTCCATTCGCTGAATGCAGGACCCCATGTGGTGAAGCATGCACCCCTAAAAGAACATGCACTGGAAATCACTGGGCAGGTGCTCCTGAAGAAAGAGCTTAGGACAACTGGGGACATCAAAGGCCTCATGAGGGCACAGCGGACACCCGGGTGCAACTCAGCCACTCAGCCGTAACAATTCTGCTGTCACTCTGGTAGAACCATGTGACCCACTGTGACCAATGCAGACTTCTGGCTGTTCTCCATATGCCTACCACTGTGATGGCCTTCCCAGGTTGGGCTGCTTATCCCAAAGCCAGGAGTTAGAAGTAGGTGAGGGTAGGCTTGGCTATATCCACCTGGAGCAAGCCTGGATACCCTGCAGACACATAAGCTGGCTCCAAGGCCAGCTTCGACAGACTGGAAGCTGTGTCCTCTAGGATTAAACCTAGGTCCTCGCCACCTGTCTTCTTCCAGTAGACAGTGCCCTTCAGCCACTGGGGGTCCCCTGACACTAAAGTGGATGGCTCCTTGATGCATGGAGGTGCCTGGCCTCAGCCTTGAGCCAGCTCTTCCATAGGGAGGCTTACGTTAGAAGAACAGTAACCATAGCCCAACCCCCAAGCACTGGGGCAGGGTTGGGAAATTGCCAGTGACTCTAACCTCTCTCCTAGATGCAAAGAACCTGAGATATGTCCACCTGTCTCTCAGAAGACCACAGAGGCTGTCTTTCTCTGGTTCTGGTTCCTCCCCTCTCCCAACTGAGACCACTTCCCTGCCTGATTAATGCTGGGCTACTCTTCAGGACCCCAGTCCTACTGTCAGGCCCAGACTCTCAGCCCTGGAGGTCACTGGGTCCAGGAAGTGCCAGGAGAGCTGGGGCCAGCCAGGCTCAGCCCTGACAATGGCTCCTCTCTGGGAAGTGAGGTGAGTGACCCCAGTACCCTGGGCACACAGTATTTGGCACCTGCAGCAGCAATGTTGGTGCCAAGGCACTGACCCCAGAGTGACCCAGAGGCTGGTCACCTGACTTCTGAAAAGAAAGCTTTCCTCCCAGCAGAGCCTGAGGACCTCACCTCGGCTTGGAACCTGACGCACAGGTAACTACCAGAGCCACAGTCTCCACCTGGGCTGCAGGACTCCCAATCCACCCTACTCAAACACAGTGTGAGAGTTTAGGAGCTGAGCCAGCCAGCACAGAGCCCGGAGGTGGCTCCTGGCTCTTCCTAACTCATCTGTGCTCTAGCATGGTGGCCTTGGGGAGGGAGAGACAGGGAGTGGCAGGGGCATCCATCAAGAAACACCAGGCCATCCATAGGACTGTCGCGTTCAGGAAGGCAGCTCCCAGGATGGGGTGGGGAGGGCAGAGCTGGGACCCCTGAAGCACTGCTGGGGTTTTGTCGCTGAGAAGTTGATGCTTTTATACCAACTTTGCCTGTGTTTCTCTCTGCACTTGGTACATGCTACACACAAGATGTGTCTGTTGCCCAGAAAACCAGCATCCAGCCAAGGGTGGTGGTGGAGGACTCCTGTAACGCCCAGCATTTGAGAGGCTGAGACAGGAGGGTCACGAGTTCAAGGCTAGCCTCAGCTACACAGCAAGTTCAATACCAGCCTGTGCTACCTGAGACCCTGTCTCGGACAACAAAAAAACTGACACCCTGTGGAGTGACTGTGATGGTACACCCCAACAGTTCCAGCACTGGGAAGGCTGAAGCGGGAAGACTGGAATTAAAGGCCAGCCTGGGGTACACAGAGAGACCCTGTCTCAAAATACTCATGCACGCATGTACGCATGCTCGCACGTGCATGCGTGCGTGCACACACACACATACACATTCACGCGAACACATAGATGTTTCCCATCCAACTCCTCTCTGCAGTGTCCAGCGAGCTCCCCAGAGCCCACCAGGCCCCTGCACAGAGTTTGTCTAACACTCACCAGCCCTCCAACTTCATACCTGGACCTCCAGCCTGGCTACTCCCTCAAGTATCCTGGATCAAAGTCCCTCCCAAGCCCCTTCCAGGAAGTACCCCATGCCTCTGTCCCTCTCCTCCAGCGGCTTACAACCCCAGCCACACCCCCTGGTCCTAAGGGCTCTGAAAACCCAAGTCTCCCACAATTCCCAGGGTCTACGGAGGGAACTGGAATCTTCCTTTACCCATGGGCACATTCATCCACTTTGTGACAAGGACAGTACAACCATGATTCCTCCTTAAGTACCACCCTGAGGCTGGGCATACACGAACGATAGGGTCACAAGGCCCTGGGTTCATCCCAGGCACTGAACCAAAAGAGAAAACACCAGGTGCAGCCACTAACCCAGATGTGGAGCACCCGGCGGGATGACCAGCACATAGAGAGTTCTCTGAAGGCCAACCCTAGCTAAAGCCAGCAGGGACTCAGGGCTGGGATGAGATTGTGGGGTGGTTGCAGCCTCAGTCAGCCCTGCCTGTCTCCTGAAATGCCTCTTCCAGGACAGCCCAGCTGGCTGTACGCCCAGTGGTGGGTCAGTGGCTACACCTGGACTTGACCCCAGGGCCTTTGCACCCCCACTCCTAACCCGAGAGCGCCCACCACTCTCTGTGAGGATGATAGGCAGCTACCCTGGGAACCGGGACTCCACCCTGGGAGATACCCTGCTTCTATTTTCTCCTGTAAGCGCCTGCTTGGATACCGCGGGGTAATGGACAGCCACCTTCTCAACAACCCTGAGCCTGCAGGACAGTGGTCACAAGGACGCCCTACAGGGACAACGAACGAACAGGAGAACCGACTAAGCTTGTCCTACAGACCCCAGAAAAGGCACCACACAGCCATCTCTACACCAGGCCTGGAGAGCTGAGTGGCTCAGATCTCAGCCCAGCTGTGTGACCTTGGACAAGCCTCCTCCCCTCTCTGATCCTCTGCCTGGAAGCTCTCCCTTACAAGGCTGCTGGGGAACCAAGTGCCCAGGTCCCACCTGGTGACAGTCGGCCTGTAAACAGGATACAGGGGCAGCGGAGGGCGGTCCCATCCCCCACAGAGCCCACACTGGAGGCGCGCCCGCTGCCCCTGCTGCCCTCACCACACGCGGAGCCGGACAGGACTAGGGCACAGAGAGGCTGAGCGACCTGCCCAAGGTCACACAGCCGCGCGAGCGACCGGTACGGCGTGGGGTTCCCGGCTCACCAGACTTGGGGTAGGTGACGATCCACACGTCGCTGGGCCGCACTGGGAAGTCGGCGATGTCCTCCATCTTCCCGCGGCAGAAGGGCGGCAGCCGCACGCCATGGAACTCGAAGTACTTGCTCTCGAACTCGCCCGGGGTGCCCGGGGTCTCCGCTTCGCTCTCCGCCATGCCGCCGCCCGGCCCGGCCCGCAGCTCCAGGGCGTGACGTCACGGCGCCGGCGCGGGGCTCCGCGGGCATGACGTCATGGCCGCACCCACGCACGCCGCGCCCCGTGACGTCGGTGGCCGAGGCCCCGCGCCTGCCGCAAAGGTGCGTTCGGTCAGTACCGCTGCCTGTCAGTCATCCGTGCCAGGTCAGGGTCCCCACGCCCTGGAGCAAAAAGGAGGCGTCCGCGCAGACTCAGGGCGAGCCCCGGGGTCCGGGAAGCCGCACCTCCAGAAGCTTCTGATGCCAGAGATGGAAAAGCCCGCATCAGAGCGCGGCTGACAAAGGCAGCGAGCGCTTAGAGAGGTGGAATCAGGTGCCAGAGAGGACTCCCCCAGGAAGATCCCCGGCAGAGAGGCCCCAAGAAAAGAAACCCCAAGACAGAAGACCTCCAGGCAGAGAGGGACCCCCCCTCAGCAGAGAAGACCATCAGTAGAGGATTCCCCCTGCAGATAAGAACCCCAGAGTGGGCCCTTCCAGGCAGAGAAGACCAGACGCTTGGCAGAGAAATCTCCAGGCTGCGAAGAGTCCCCCTCCCCGAGGACATCCCAGGCAGAGGCGATCCCCCTCTCCCACAGAGGAAACTCCCATGCAGAGAAGACCCTCGGCAGAGAGAAACCCAAAAATGGACCCCCAGGCAAAGAGGACCTCCCCCAGGTAGAGGGGAACCCCAGCAGAGATGCACCCTCAGGAAACCCCCAAGTAGAGAGGACCCTCCAGGTGGCGCCCGCCACCTGCCCAGGTCCGCATCACCCTTGACAAATGGAATCCTATTTCCAGGAGCCACATATGGGGGAAGCAACTAACAAGAACCCAAGGGGCTGGGAAACCCCTTAGGAATAGAGCTACTCCCTCTTGTGAAGCCCTGGGGTCAGTTCCCCAGCACTGGAGAAAAGGGAAACAGACAAACAAAAGTTGGGCTTGCACACACTTGTGATCCCAGTAGCTAGAGGGTGGAGACAAGAAGATCAAGAGTTCAAAGCCAGCTACACAGTACTTTTGACGCTAGCTTAGGATACACGAGAACCTTTCTCAAGGCAAGAGCAAATTGGCTCTTTTTGCTGTCTAGCACGGGAGATGCGCAGACCTGTCTGGGTTTAGAGAGGGGATATGGGACCTGCTGGTTTTCCACACCGAAGGGCATCATGGGGAGCAATTACGGTGACACAAAGGGGCTCTGGGCCCCAGTGCCGTTGTTTCCGGCGCGATCCATGTGAAGTGAAGAGGAGGAGGCAAGGAAAAGCCCCGCTGAGTAAGAAGAGAACACGTAGACCGGAATTCATAGCGCTGATGAGGCATCCCAGAGCTGGCAAGATGGCTCAGTGGGTAAAGCACTTGCTGCCAAGCCTGACAACCTAAGTTTCATGCCTGGAACCCACATAGTGGAAGGGGAGAACTCCTACAAACTTACCTTTGACCTTCACATACACATCAACTTGCATACTTAACACACACACTATAAATGTAATTTTTTTTTTAAAGAAAGCGTCTTGGCTGTGTCAGTCACAGCTTTATGGACAAATGCTGGAGGCATTTGGGGTGTTAATAACTGTCACAGGATCCCTGTGACATAGTATACACACAGGGCAGGATCCTGCCACAGAGCAGTGAAGAATTTATTCCTCATACGTGATGAATGCCCTGGTCTGCTTGCATTTGTTTGGTTTTATTTATTTATTTACTGACTTACCTGCGCGAGTGTTTTGCCTGGACATATGTCTGTGCACCTGGCTCCCAGGAAGACAGAGGCTGTCCCCTGGAACTGGAGTTACAGACAGTCAGGGACTACTGTGTGGGTACTGGGAATCACACCCAGGTCCTCTGGAAGAGCAGCCAGTGTTCTTAACCACTGAGCCATCTCTCCAGCTCCCTGATTTGCTTTTTTTATTACTATGCTGAATGTCTTGCCCAAAAGCAGCCTGGGGAGGAAAGGGTTTATTTCAGCTTATGGGTCCCAGACCATCACTGGAGGAAGTCAGGATAGGAACTCCAAGTGGAAACCTGGAGACAGGAGCTGAAGCAGAGGTCATGGAGGAGTGTGGCTTACTGGCTTTCTCCCCAGGGATAGCACCACCTATAATGGATAGGACCAGGCCTCATCAATTAATTATTAATCAAGAAAATGCCCCACAGCCTTGCCTTCAGGTCAATCGTATTGGGGGCATTTTGTTTTTTCAATTTGTTCCTTCTTTCCAAATAACTCTAGCTCGTGTCAAGTTGACAAAAGCTAACCCGCACGCATGACAATCCCTGGTAAGCTGTCATCTCAGTGTGGAGTGAAGAAGCCCAGGCACACGAAACAACTGGTCCCATGTGATGCTACACACAGTTCAAGCAAAACCAGCATCTGCAGACAGAAGTCTAAGGGTGTTGACTTGGGCGTCTACTGGGAATAGACCCCGGGTCACATGATATCAGTACTGACAGGAATGAGGACAGACATGAACATCACTGTGGCTCCTGCTTCATTGTGTACACAAGGTCCCTGCAGGCAGCACTCCATGCTCTGCATCACCACCGCTGGCCTTGAACACCAGGTCCTCCTGGCTCAGCCTCTGACACAATTACAGGGATGCACTGACTCTTCCTACACGTTGCCTGCATGCCTGGGCTTCTGATCACTTCCCACGGCAGAGCAACCCCTCTCCCCTCATCCTCCTCTCCCACGCTTGAGGAAACTTTGATTCCTGGCTCTGAGATATTCACCTCAAGGCTGTGCATGCCCACTTTTCACTCTGATGTAGTGCTACACTAACAGATTCCCAGCTAGAAAGTGGACATCTTTGGAGGACAGGCATCCTGCCTTCCGGAGTGACAATAGATTTTTCAATGGGTTTTTTTTTTTTTCAGAATAAGAACGTACAGAAATTCTCCCTCAACAACGACATTCCTAGAAATATCCAACAAAAAAAAAATGAAAACCAGTGGACCTAAGAAATGAGTTTAGTGGATTCAGGATAGGTGTGGCCACTGAACCAAAATCCATTCTATTTACACACACTTGGACAAGCACTTGGAGTCTAAGGTTTGGGTAACATTTATGTAAAATTTAAAAAAAAAAAAAAAAGTCCTTCAGACAAAGCTAAGAAACCCCATGCAAGCATTTTGTGTCACACACTGTACAAATGTGAGAAGAGAAGAAAGAAAAAAGCCTGGTGAGACGGAAAGAGATGCTGGCAGAGTGCTGAGAACCCGCTGTAGGAGTATTAAGAGGTGGTGCGTAGGACCTCTGTGCTCTGCTAGCAGCTGACAGAGGCGCGACGCCGTGTCACTGTCCGTGGTGCTGAACGCCCGAAGCTCGGCCCCTGCCGCCTAGCACACAGCAACCCAGCTTACATTGTTTTGAGGCATATTCTCCTATTTCGCTAAACTATTAAAAACCTTAAGGTGGGGCTGGCAAGATGTAAAGATGTGATCTGATTTTCATCCCCAGATCCCTTGCGGTGGAAGGAGAGAATGGATCCCTCCTAATATTTGCTGTGGCACACACACACACTGAAGAGATAGATCAATACTTAGACACACACACACACATACACACATAGGTTAATGGATGGACAAATAAAGGTTTAAATGAGAAATTTTATTTAAATTTATTTAAATTAGTTGGCTTAAATGCATGTAATTTAAATAAGTACATAACTTTTTCTTGGGCTTGAAATGCCAAACATAGAAAATATAAGAGAATGAGATAGTGCATGGACGAAGGTGTCATGGAGAGGCTGAGAAGACTTTAGCACAGAGGATGTGTCCATGGGAAGATACAAAGGACAGGGATGAGAATGTTCTCATGGGTGTCAAGTCCCCCAGCCGAGAGCCCCAGTTGATCAGGGTGGAAAAGCCTCAAACTGGAGTCTGAGGGTAGGGCATGGCAGCACCCCCAGCTCAGACAGAGGTTGAGACAGAGGATGGCCTTCTGGAACCACTTAACCCAAAAATGAACCACCCCTCCCTCATGTAAGTGATAAAATCTGTGTCTGGCCCACCTGGGAGACAGCAGAGACAGCAGGAAGTTGAGGCTGGCTCAGTCCTTGCACTGCCAGAGGGTGGAGAGCCTCTTGCTCCTGCTGTCTGCCCTCCTTGTCTCTTAAGCGCTGCCCTGTCTGTGTGCCACTGGCTCACACCTCTGAGGTTTCAGAGGATGTGGGATTATTTATCTTTTAGATGTGTTTCACTGTGTAGCCCAGGATAGCCTGGAACTTGATATTTCCCCTGTTTATGCCCCCTCACTGCTGGATTATAGGCCTGCACCCTAAACCCTACACCAGCTCTTCATTCATTACTTTACTTCAGCACCTTCCTCGATCCAAACTCCCTGGTGATGGGGCTAGAGAGGAGACTCACTGCTCCTGCAGAGGATCCAAGTTCCCAGCATCCTCCTCAAACATCTCACAGATGCTTACAATTCTAGTTCCAGGGGATTGGACGCCATCTTCTGGCTTCTGTGGGTACCAGCACACAAGTGGTACACATAAACTCACACAGACACACACATAATAAAAATAAATGGCCAAAGCCCTTGGTGATACAGCCTTGCTGCCACCTGCCTGTAGTTCTCAACACACCCTCCATCCTCTCTCCCACAGCTATGGCCATGCTGTGACAAGGGCTTCAATCTCTTTGCCAGACCTTTGCACCTGCTGCTCCCTCCAGGGCCTTGCTTAACATTTGGCCTCTTCTCAGAGTTCAGCGCAACAGCAGCCTTCTTGGAGCAGCCTCCTGACAGCCTGGCCCCTGTCTCTCCACTTGGCTTCATCCTCACTCACTGTGTTCCTTTCTAAGCACCCCTGGGAGAGCTCATGGAAGGATTTCCCACCTGTGTCTCATCTGAGAGCCGAATGAATGAATGAATGAATGAATGAGTGGTAAATGGTGAATAAATGAATGGTGGATGAATGGTGACTCAATCAATGATAGAGGAATAATCAATGTATGTATAATCGATGAATGAATGAATGAATGAATGAATGACACATCATTTCTTCTGCCCAGTATTTATTACATAATCTTTTCTCTCACTGGCACCCCCATTTCTCTATAGTCCCACCTCCACTCGGGCTGAGTGTCCCCTATAGTCTGGCCAGGGGCACAATGTGAGTTCCTCAGGGGTAGGAAGAACAGAGACCCCAGGAGAGGCCAGAGGAGCTTTGGTATGTGTGCCACCCAGAAACCTTCCCTAGGAACCAGGCTTCAGTGGCAGTGGGCTCCATCCCCAAAAGAAGCATCTATGATTAGGATTCTCCCCACCCTCTAGAATGGATTCCCCAGCCAGCCACCTTCCACCTGCACTTGTCACAGGGTTAGGACAAGTGTGGGTCAGAGAAAGGAGATGGGGGAGCCCTGTTAGAGCAGTCAGTACCATGGTCAGAGCCCTGGAGCACCATCTCCAGTCCCAGCCTAGTGCAGAACACACCTCTGCTTAGACGCCTATGCCTTCTGTGTCCCTCACATGGAGATCCAGAACTGAGACGTGTCTTAGCTTGCTCTGTCTTTTCTTCTCTGACAAAACTGACAAGATTGCAATGGCCTGAGCACACAGTAGGCTGGAAGCATCCAGAGAGGCCCTGGGGATCAAGGTCCCAGGAACAGCTGCAGAGGGTCCTCATTCCATGCCAGGAAACCACACAAGAAGCACGTGGTCCAGTGTGGACAGGAGGCCAGGTCTTTTTGCCAGAAATTCAGCAACCTCCCTGAGCTCGGCATTGAATTCAGAGATCCTGGGGGATGAACTTGACACAGGCCACCTGCCAGAGTCACTACAGCCAGGGGCAGGGATAAACACACAGGACGAGGGCAAGGACAGAGTTCAGAGGATCACACACGTGGTTGGCCTAACCCAGTGCGCAGTCAGCAAGCCTGTGGTTCAAGGAACTGTTCCCAGCTGCAGCTGTCCCCAGCTGCCGGGGGAGACCGGAGTCTGCGCTGGTGACAGGTGGGCTGTAGGAGCAGGAATCATGGGTCAGTGCAAGATCTAGATTTTGGTGAAGGTAGAATGCACCATAAGGGGACCCCTACAGGGAGCAGGCTACTTCATCCCAGCCCTACAGAGGAAGTCTCAAACCCTCAGCAGGACCAAACAAGAGAATATCAGGGTGGCTTTTCTAAGAGGCTAGGGACAGGGTGGTACACTGGGTTGGGTCTCCAGCAGCAGGACATCAGTCAGAAAACAGCCCAGCAGCCCCCAGCCACATGGAGCCAGCCTTGCTGAGGCTCACGGGGGTGGGGGGGAATCCATTCCAACCACAGAGCCATGATAAAGATCCCCAGCAGTCTGGCCAGACTGGCCAGCATGACTGGCGAAGAGATTCCAGACACTGGGTGGCACACACATAACCCTCAGGTGGACAGACAGAAGGATATGGCACGTGTGCTGGGTACTATGTATCAGATGTGGGACCCTAGATGGATACTGTAGAGTAGGTGATAGGCTCTGAGTGCTGGGTAGTGAACGTGGGCAGCATGCAAACACTCCAGCCCCTCCCCCACCGCGCCTGCCCAACCTGAGCAGCCATGACTTGGCCATGGAGTAGACCTCGACGGTGGTACTCTTCAGTAGGCCCTGCATCCAATACAAGTCATCTGGCACCTCAGGCAGCCACTGTATCAGCCTGCGGGAGGGGCAATGTCAGCTTCCCAGTGAGCCTCGGGATGGTGACAGATCAGAGATGGTGACAGAGGAGGAGGGGGAGCGCCCAGGTTGGTCAAGATCATCTCAGGATGGCCGCACAGGGAGCATGCATGGTAGGATGACCTGAGGTAGACTTTGAACTTTAGGGAGGGATGTGACTGGGGGTCAGCTTCCAGAGAGTTCCGTGGGAAGAGTGTGGTGTGATGTTAGGCTGGAGGCTCCTCTGCTCTGCAGCCTAGGGATTCAGAGGACCTCTCTGGGGCTCAGCTTTGCTCACCTGCCAAATGTCAATCATCTGCCTATGGTCCCTCCCCCTACTTATCTCCATCCATCCCTCTTCCTGCCCCATGTCATTCTTCCATGTCGCTTTCATGAAGAGGCTAGTGCCTTCTCCCGCTCCAAATGCCCTGTGTGTGGGTCATAGGAAACCAGAAGGGCAGATGCAGTGTTCTGAACTGTCTCCGGCAGGCTCACACCACAGAGATGGCTAGATTTTACATTCCTTCAGTTTCATTTCAGCAGCTCATGGTTTTAGCAAACAGCTCTGCGTGAGGTGAGTCTCTCAGCTTTGGGCCACTGCCGACCTGATCGCTAACTCCAGGTAGTACAACACAGAGTCCTGGGGCTCACCATCACAGACTTCTAAGGAAGAGGCTTTTTAGAAGCACAGACCTCAGGTCTAGTGTTGAGGCACATGGCTGGAACCTCGGGCAGAGGAAATCTTGAGTTCAAGACCACTCTGGATTACAAAATCCTCTGGATTACAAGGTTAGAAAGATCCTTTCCAAAAGAAAACATCAGATCTCCCTGCAGCACCTCTGTGTCTTCATGAAGCTCACACATCTGACCACAGACTGTGTGTTTCTGTGTCTCTGGCCTCTTCCACTCTCAAGCTTTCCTTATACCCTCCTCCCCTTGGGTTCCTAGAGTATGCTTGACTCCCTTCTGCCCCAGGACCTTTGCACACAGTACCTTGTCCACCTGGAAGGTTTTTTTTTTCCTTCTCCTTTGCCTAACAGGCTGTGGCCCATCCTTAAAACTATAATTAGATGTCGTTGCCTGACTTCCATGAACAAACAGTTCCGAGCATGTGCTGGGCTAGCTCACTGCTAGTATGGTTCTCTCTTAGAACCTAAAACTACACAGGCACACTTGTGCTGGCTGTGAGCTGTGTGCTCCACCAGGCCAGAAGTCAGGTCAGGGTCAGCCTACCTCTCTTGCTCCGAGCTAACACCTGGTCCTCGGTTGGTCCTCAGCAGCTGGTGAGTGAGCAAACGAAGTAACATAGTCCACTAACCCAGCAGGGAGTGCTCAGCTGCAGACAGACTGACCTGAAGGAACCCTGTTTCTAGGAAACGTGCTATGACCCAGAGAGGTCAGGAGAATGAGCCTATACCACACAGCCAATCTGAGGTAGATCAGCTGAGAAAGGTGCCAAGGGCATCATCACATTGTCACAGAAACTCTGCCACAAATCAGAGGGCAGAAGGTCACAGAACAGCCTAAGTACTAGCCAAAATTCTGTGTGGCCAACCCCATCACCTCCCTATCAGTTCTTTTGGCAGAGCCTACCCAAGCACTCCATGGGCCAGCCCATGGCAGGTAGTGCAGGGAAGACAGGTGCCTTCCATCTCTAGCCACCCAGCCACCCTTGCTGGCCACAAACCTCTCCCCTCAGCCCAGGTTATCTCACCTCCTGCCCCGAAAGTAGACATACTCGAAGGGTAGCGTGAAGGGCAGTAGCAGGTAGGTCAGCACCTTCCCTGGCACTGAACACTGGATCTGGGCCCAGAAGTCCCTCTTGCATCCCTTTCTCAGTGCTGCAAGACAGGAAGAGGCCCACGGCTCCTTGGTAGCCTCAGGCTGTGGAGTTGTCTCCCCTAGCCAGCCCAGGTCACCTTGGGGCCATGAAGCCTTGTGTTCCCAGGAGATGTAGACAGTATTCACCCTCATTGTCTCTGTATGGATGGAGTCATAGCTGCCATCAGGGGTCACCCTCTACACACCCCATTTAACCCACTGAGGCCCCCTATAGAAGAGGAGACTCAGGTTCAGAGTGGTAGTTTGGAAGTGCCCAGTGAGAGCCTCTTCCAGGAAGAGACAGAGACAAGACAATCTTGAGGCCCGCCAAGCTCCGGTCCTGAGCTCTATTTTCCCGTCTTCCTACCAGGAGAAGCCCACCATGGTGCCTTGGATAAACAAGCATCCCCGGCCCTTTCTCACAGCGATAGCCTCAGAGCAGCTGTGACCACAGCATCCATGTTGCTATCCAATCCCCTATTTACCATGCTAAGCAGGGTGGGAGTGACTGGTCAGGGCAAGAGCCAGAAGGCCACTCCAGACTGCTGGTAGCTCAGATTGCAGCTCAGACGGCAGACAAGGAGACAACACCTAACTCCAGCTATGCCCTAGCCATGGGAAATGGGTCCCCAGCAGAACATTCCTCCAAGGCAGTGGGTGGGAACCCAGGGTGTCTAAGCATTAGATTTACTCTCCCAATTCCTACTCCAGCTAGCGGCAGTGTGCAGGGGCAGTAACCATACCCCACTGATTCCAAATTCAGAAGCCTGGACGCAGGGCTCAGTGCAGACCAAAACCCTTCCGAATATAAATTAATCTATTGCTTCCTCACTGCCTCTTCTCGAACCTTCACTATCACCTCAACTTCTTTGGCCACTGCCCTCCCCACTAGCTCCACTGTACCCCAGCTGTGGTTTGAATGAGAATAGCTTCCACAGTCTCATATATTTGAATACTTGCTCCTTGATTGGTGGAAGTGCTTGGGAAGGATTAGGGGGTGTGGTCTTGTTGGAGGAGGTGTGTCACTGGGGGCAGGCTTGAGATTTCAAAAGACTCCCACCGGACTCTTGAAATTTGAGATGAGAGAGCTTAGCTATTTCTACCAGCATGTGGAACTGTAAGTCAAATTAAACACTTCCTTTTATATGTACCTTGATCGTGGCATTTTATCATAGCAATACAAAAGTAACCAAGACACCAGCTCTCTCCTCCTGCCTATCCAGTCATCCCTAAGTCCATGTCTGCCATGTCCCCCAACCACCATGCTATGATCTCAGAGACCTACCAGCTCAGCCTCTCCAGTCCCAAGGCCCTTCCTTGCCCATGTGATGACCTCTGCCCAAACTCTCATCCTTCGATCTTTGACTGGTAGCTCCCATTGAAGTGTCTTTGGGATGCCACCTGCCAGGTGTGCCTGTGTTCATCCCTAGGCTCCTCACTGTGGTCTGGACACAAACCTGTCTTTCCCAGGCACAGGCTTGGGCTCAGTACCCTAATGGCAGATAAGAAGAGCTGTTGAGTTCCTTCTCTCAGGGCCTCAGTTTCCCCACTGATGAAATAGGTTGCAGTTAAGAGTGCAGAAAAAGCCCCCAGCCACCCTTGACATTTGGTAAGGGTTTGGCAGATACGAGCATGCAGGCTGCAGAAGGGAATGAGAAGGGGCAGTACCAGCCTCCAGCTCCGGTGATAGCAGCTCAAAGTTGGGCACATCCTTGACCAGCACATTGGGAACATCCCACCTGACAATTGGGCCAGCCTTCTGGCCCTGGTCATGGTCAGTGCCTCTGGGCCCCTCCACGAGGGCTGGAGGCTCCTTAGATACCAGTGACCATAGCACTGGCTCCTTGGTAAGTCCTGGAATGAGAGGGAGAAGGTCTGATAGTTGGCACAGTGGCAACCTCCAAAGAAAACGGTGTCTTACTACCCACGTGTCTTGGTGCTCAAACCAACTCCAGGACTCCAGTGGGCCATGCCCTGCTGTCCAGCCTGCCCAGAGATATAGCCCTGTTCTCAAATTCTGCCATAGTCCCACCTGCCAGTGATGTGAGTTTCAACCCTTCTGCCTCAGTTTCCCTCTGTAAAAAGAACTTAAAACCTACTGTCATGAGAGTTGAATGCAGTACTCTCAAGCTCTGGCCTGGAGTAAGGCACTGTAGGTTGGGATGGAGTGCTGGGACTGAGGATAGCTCCGGTGTTTAAAGCCTGGGTTCATCTCTCAACTTTGCCTCAGAGGATGACAGCCATGCTTTCCAGCCCTGGGGACCACACACCTCCTGCCAGCTGACATACTCCTTGGAGTGTACCTCCCCTCCATCTATCTCACTCTGTCTTCCCATTCCAATCAGACACTCTATAGGTGGTCCTAATCCAGCTCAACTGTCACCTCCAGGAAGCTCTCCCAGCTTACTCTCTCCACCTCAGGCCAAGATCTTTCTCTGCCCCAGTTCATTTCTGGAAGTCCCCCCTGTCACCCTCTTCTATCTCTATCACCATGCTCCAGTCTTTGGAAGCTCTAGAATAGGAGCCAGATGTCTCCTTATAGACTCCCCTCTGTGGTTCAGTCACACACAGAGCAGGCACTGAGATCCCAGGGATCAAATGCCAGAGAGGCGGAGTCCGTCTGACATCATCCCATTACTGCCCTCTGTCACCTACCCCGTCTCTCCAGGAACCTCAGGGCATCCAGGTAACCTTGTCTGCAGTAGTCAGCCACCACCTGGGAAACGGAGCAGAGGAAGGACAGAGCTTGGGGTTCTTCAGCCACAAGCCATGGGGCTGGGGACATGTCAGCAGATGGACACAGCCCCAGTGCAGTCTGCTGCCCCAGTGACCCTCTGCAGGGCTCAGAAACCCCAGAGACGTGATACTGGTCAGGGAGACCCAGAGTGCACAGGGCACAGATCTGATCCTGACGACCCCTCCCAGTGAGCAGCTCACTCTTTACCTAGAGCTCAGGCTCCTGCCTCCTTCTGAGATCTCCCTCTAATAGGCAGGGTGACAAGGTCTGGGTCAGGGTCTGAGGGATCTCCACCTGGATTCCCACAAGCCCAGGACAGCCTCTTCCTTTACCCTTCACAGGGGATGTGATGTGGTGTAAGAGTAGAGGTCAGAGGACAACTCTGTGGAGTCATCTCTTCTCTCCCCCCTTTCTGCTGGTTCCTGGAATCAAACTCAGCCACTAGGCTTGCATGCCAGGTATCTGTTCTGTTTTATCTATTAAGCTCTCTCTCTCTCTCTCTCTCTCTCTCTCTCTCTCTCTCTCTCTCTC
>NW_021620598.1:1282220-1284206 GCF_004785775.1 Grammomys surdaster
TCTCTCTCTCTCTCTCTCTCTCTCTCTCTCTCTCTCTCTCTCTCTCTGTGTGTGTGTGTGTGTGTGTGTGTGTGTGTGTGTGTGTGTGTGTACGCGCACATGCGTGCGTGCTGGCTAAAGTCTTGGGAGTTCACTGTCAAGACCATGCTGGCCTAACAGAGTAAATCTTAGCGCTGCCACTTCTGGGCTCTGTGACTGAATAAGTAGTTACTTAACCTGCCTGAGCCTGTGTCTCCTGAGAAGTGAAACTTCCTAGAGGCTGGAGGCCATTGTGGCACACAACTTTCATGAGCACTCAGGAAAC
Organism: Grammomys surdaster; assembly: GCF_004785775.1. Lineage (NCBI taxonomy): Eukaryota > Metazoa > Chordata > Mammalia > Rodentia > Muridae > Grammomys > Grammomys surdaster. The sequence continues at coordinate 1,282,525 of NW_021620598.1, forward strand.
AGAGACAGGCAGATCTCGGTGAGTTTGAGATCTAGCCTGGACTACATGATGAGTTCCAGACCAGCCAGGGCTACATAGTAAGATTCTGTCTCAAAAAAGAAAAAACGATGAGATGTTGAAGAGATTGCTCAGCAATGGAAAGTGCTGGCTGCCCCTGCGGAAGAGCACAGTTCAACTCCCTGTACCCATGTTGGGTGGCTCGCAACTGCCAATTCCAGTTCCAGGGGTCCAATGTCCTCTTCTGGTCTCTGTAAGAATTGCATTCACATGCACAAACACACACATGCACACACACGCACATGCATGAATAAAAGTAAATCTATAAAAAGGAATGGAATTAACTGTCTCTGTTCACAGAGCCTGCCAGTTGAGTATGGGCCACAGCTGGACATTAGCCCTCAACCAGGAATGGACAGAAGGAGTGTCAGAACCCACATGAACTCAGGTTTCTGCTCCAGGCCTTGTGTGACTTGAGGCAGGGCAGTAACTGAAGCTGATGGGTCATAGGCCAGGACCATGCAGGGTGACCTACCTCAGGTTTGGGGGGGAACAGGGATATGACTCCCAGAAAGAAGTTATTGGTAGATATCTGGAAACTGGCATTGAAGGCGGTTAGCTCAAAAAGACTGTGTGAGGTACTCTGGGGACAGATGTCCACTGTCCCGTTGTAAGGAGAGACTGTGATGGTGGCGGGGCAATCGGAGAAGGGCAGGTTGTTGCTCAGAGCCCCATCGATGAAGCGCTGGAAGGCAGGGAGGCATTAGCCCACGACATCTTCCACCCCTCCTCCCCATATTGATGGGTGTCCATGTCATCCTCCAGCCTAGCTTCTGAGCCTCTCTAGCTTCTTCTAGGGGGGAAGGCTTGGCACACAGTAGGTTCTTTACTGTCAGGTAGCCTCCTTATTCCCAACTCCACCTCTGAACAAGCCCTTATCCTAGCTGCCTGGAGTCAGGGAGACAGGGGCCCTCACAAAAAACTCACCTCCCCTCTGAACGCTGGGGGGATTATCCCACAGTATAAGGGGAAATACAAGGAGCAGATCAGAGCCTGGAAGAGAAGAACATCGTCCTTGCTCAGTGCTTGCCTGCTCTCATGCTCAAAAAAAGATGTGAATGCTAAATCCTTGAAAGCCACCTTCCTCTCTCTGCAGAGGACACCCTAGCTGCCTGGAGACTTCAGGGGGATGCCCCCTAGTATATGAACCAAGGCACCAGTACCAACTCACACACACATATCCCCAGGTCTGGCAAGGACGTGCCACTAAAAACCTCAGTGGGTACAAGCCCTGAGAAGGTAAGGTGTTTTGTATGTGTCTAAGCCTGGCAAACAAAAAAAACAAAATAAAACAAAACAAAACAAAAAAACCCACAGCATATAAAAGTGCCTACACATACTAGATGCTCAGTAAATATTTTTGCCCTGGCAATTGGAAAACAGGGGTGAGCGGGACAGGGCAAATACCTGTGAACTGAACAGCCTTAGAGTTCTTGGCTGTGAAAGCTGACTGCTCCTCAGTCTGCCCCAGGAGCCCCTCAGGTTCCTCTCCACCTCATGCTCTACAGAGCCTTGGACTCAGGCCAGTCTTGGATACAGTCTAGCTACTACTCATCCCCTACACACACACACACACAGAGAGAGAGAGAGAGAGAGAGAGAGAGAGAGAGAGAGAGAGAGAGAGA
>NW_021620598.1:1284216-1347397 GCF_004785775.1 Grammomys surdaster
AGAGAGAGAGAGAGAGAGAGAGAGAGAGAGAGAGAGAGAGAGAGAGACAGACAGACAGACAGACAGACAGACAGACAGACACATACACTCCTAGGCTCACTCTACTTTTACGTGGCGGAGCCCCAGGTCCCAGCACAGCACTGGCTCACCTGGATGAGTTCATCCCGAGTGGCAAAATCAGTGACTATGATGTTCTTGCCATCAGGCCACCGGGTCAGGGAGATGCCTAGCTTCTGGGAGGCCAGAATATGGCAGTTGTCAGGAAGGCTGTCTTGCAGCTTTTTCCTGATATGCTCAATGGGTCCATAGGCCGGATGGAAGATGCCCAGGCTCAGCCGCTCCACATGTTTCATCAGGCCCAGGAGATGGGAGCAGGAGAAGTCTGCAGGGCAGTGGGAACTAAGGCCTCAGTGACCTGGGACCACCGAGGTCCACCCGCACCCACCAATGGACCGCTTCTCTCAAGGATCCCTGGGTGTCAGTTCTTAACATTTCTTCCCAGTCCTGGTAACCAATACTCTCAAAAAACCTTAGGGGTAGTATCCCAAATTTAAAGCCAGGATCCTATCTTTAGAGATAGAAGTGACTACGGGATCCTCAGATTCAGAAGCTACTGCGTGTCAAGCCCCAGGAGCACATCGCTCAGCTCCCTGCGGGAGTCCTTAGACCCTGAGAACTTCCTAAGCACCTGCGGACTTGCCACAGACAATGCCTATGGCGTTGAGCGCGCCGGAGGAAGCGCCATAGATGCGGCGGGACCCCTGGATGAGGCGCGGTGCTCGCTGGCGGAGACACTCGGTGACACCCACGTGGTAGAGGCCCATGTAGCCAGAGCCTGAGAAGGACAGGTTCCAGCCGCCCTCTGCCTCCAGGAAGTCCATAATAGGGCGCTTGGGACGCGGGACTGCAGACTCCTCAACCTTGATGCTGCTCAGGAACGCGAACCGGGGAACCAAGCCGGGATGGGGATGGAGCTCTGGGAGGCTTAGCAGGGTGGCTCCGCCCTAGGCTGAGTAGGCTGTGGCCCTAGCTAGTGAGGGATGGGCACACTCTCCAGGTGTACATCGCTGCCCCCAGGCATTACATTACAAGCCCGCACGCCCACCCTGTTCTCGATTACAGTCACCTAACCTCGGGGTGTCTGCATTTTGAAAGAGGGAAAGAGGGAAAGAGGCACGATCAGGAAGGACCGCGCCTAACCTCCAGGCCAGAGGTCAAGGACCAGAATGCATGTGGGAGGTCAGAGGCCTGGGATCTAGGTTCAGCAAGGAAAGGCTGCTATAGAAAAGCGCCTTCAAATGCATACAATCTCCCGGCAACCACCACGAAGTCGAAGTCGCCTAGCTTGGAGCAGGCTCACAAGTGCATATGTCTGACCAGGTGAGGTGACAGGTGCTTACACAGCTAAGTCATCACGTGGAAGTCAAGCCAGGCATGCCGTGAGGGTCAGGGGAAGTGAAGTCCATCCCAGGATGCCAAAAGGAGGAAGGTATGTAGGGTAGTGAGCAAAGAGGCTCCCAGTAAAGAAACAGGGCGAGTGGAACTCAGTGGGACCGACACTGAGCATCCGAGGCTCTTACAAAGTAACCAATAAGGAGAGGTAGCAACACACTGCAGGCTGCCTGGTGCAAACATTGCCCCAATAGGCTCGGATTCCAACCAGGTGGCTTATCCTATAACAATGCAGCTGGGTTCCACCACTAGCACCCCACACACACCCCCAGGATATCCATGGCCAAAGCAAAGTACTGACTCCTGTAGGTTATCCTCTGACCTCCACACATACACCACCCACACACACACTAAGATAAACACATGTAATTTAAATGCAAACCTCACTCTGTGGTGTAAAAATAATAAATGCAACTATCAGAAAGGTCACAGGTGAAGGGTCCTAGGGGGCGTGACTCCGGGGAGTTCGGGGTGATGAAAGGTGGGAAGAGACCTCACTGTATCCAGGAGCTGACAACAGGTGGGTGGTATGCAACTGAGCTAGGCTTGAGCACCATTCAGGGGCTCCCTGCATAAACCCCATTCCAGCAGCCAGGAGGGGGCAGCAGGTCTTCGCCCATAACTCCCCTGCAGGGGAATGTGATGCAGCCATCTGGAAGGAGCACCTGGGAGCTGGTTTCCAGGTGAGATTCTGAGGATCAAGTGAGGCTGGAGTGCAAAGGTTAAGGACACACCTTTGCAACTGTGCACTGTGGCGGGTGAGGTTGCCTGCCAGCAGCCTGAAGAGCTTCCTTCCTGTTTAGGCACTCCCCACAGATGAAGCCAAGGTTCTGATTTCACCACAAAAAGAATTTCGGAACCAGATAGAATGAACCAAATTAGTGAGTTGTTAAGTGTTGAGACAGAGTCGTGGGAGAAGAGGACAGTGTACACACAAAGCAAAGGAGGGGGAGCATTTTTAAAAAACGTTTAATTTATATGTATGTGTGTGTGTGTGTGTGTGTGTGTGTGTGTGAGTGTGTGTCCGTGTGTGTATGGGTGTGGTTACTATGGTGCACACATGCTTCTGAGAAGACAGTTTGTGACAGGGAGTTGGTTCTCTCCCTCCACATCTGGGTCTCAGGGATGGAACTCAGGTTGCGAGGCCTGGCAGGAGGCACCTTCACCAGCTGAGCTAGTTTGAGGGACTCCCAGACCGTGTCGTTTCCAACATTCTTGTTTGAGACTTCAGGAAGATGAGCACCAGCTTTGGAGGTAATTTGGCTATCGGTGGCTCGCAGTCAGATTCTGGAGTGAGGTGTTCTTTCCCTGTCCACCATCTTTCTTTCCTTTCTCATATACTTTCCCCTGGCCTTAGGCTGAGGCCTTCTGGGTAGTACTGTCTCATCTCTACTACAGCCCTGTGAGATAATAAATACTGCCAGCCCTGGTTTACAAATGGAGCAGCAGAAACTTAGAGGAGGAATCCAGGAGAGCCCATGAGCCAGGCTAACTGGGGTGACAAAGACAAACCTGGAGGAAACTCCTGAAGGGACTGTGAAACCTGAGTTCCTGCTAAGAAGAGGCTGCTTGCAGATGTACACGGGCAGATTGAGTGTGAGAGGAACCCCACTGAGGCAATGAAGCTTAACAGCATTGCTTTTGCCCGAAAGAAAACGATACACACTCTAGAGACTGAGACAGGAGGATTGCAGGTTCAAGGTCCCGTTGGGCTCCAGAGCCAGGACAAGATCAGGCTCTGTGACTTAGTGACACCCTGTCTCAAAACAAAAAGGAGAAAGAGAACCTAGGCTGTAACTCAGTGGAGGAATAACTGCCAAGCATACTCCAGGCCCTGGGCTCAATCCCCAGCACTGGGGGGTGCAGGGTGGGAGAGGGGGAGAAAAGTAGGAGGGGGTGGGGGGGAGGGCAGGAGAAGATGGTGGTGAGGTCATAAAGAACAGATTCAAATGCCTAGAATAGGCTAGAATAGGAGAAGTATCAGTTGAGCACAACCCAGATGGTTTCCACTCACGTCTGCTAACACCTCATAGATTAGAGACATCCTAAATAGAGATATGGCTACATCACCTAGCTGGCCAAATCTTGCTGATGGTATCTTTTTGGAGGCATGGAGGAGGCATCAGAAAGGACACCATTGCGACACTCAGAGGATGCACATCTGAACTGGGATCATACCACAGTGCTGTGCCAGTGGCCCATGTGTGCGTCCCGAATTCTTTAACGTGGGTACAACAGGAGCGCTTCTCAGGCGACCTAGGTAGAGAGCTCCTGTAATCCTGCCACTTGAGAGGCTAAAGCAGGAGGACTGCGGTTGAGTTCAAGGCTGTACTGAGTGCCAGGCAAGCTTGTCTTAAAATAAACCAAAAACAAACAAACAAACAAACACCACGCCCTGTTCCTGGGAGACAGGCTGTAGTATTCGTGAGCATTAAAGTAGTATTGAAGGCCAATTAAGGGAGAGCTGTTTCCTCTTGGTAAAGAGAGTAGAATCTTCCCTCTGGCGAATAGAAACCTGTCTAAGCTACCCAAAACATGAGTTAATCCATTTGGGCCAGTAGGTCAGCTGTCTAAGGGACTCCCTTTTCCATCCCTGGATGCAGATTCACCTAACACTAGGCTGGAAAGAATGGAGGAATACTTATTCTTTTAATGAGATACTATATTTTCCTTCCCAGAATCCTTGGTTTTTGCGCTCTTGCTAGGGAGCCATCATGAGGTTCTGTGGGACCCGGTGGCTTCTTTTTCCTCTTTCTGTCTCAGACAGGGTGTGAGTGTATTTTCTCTGACATTTTGAGCTGTTTTGTTCTTTCGCTGAAGCCACTCCCCTTTTGCCATGTAGCTGCTTGCAACACCTCTGGGCCTAACTCACAAGGACTTTTCTCTTCATCTCCCTCCTCCAGGCAGCCACTGAGATGTACATCTTGCCTGCTCTGAGGTTTTCTCCTCAGGATTCCTTTTGAATACTCTTAAATTCTTTTGATGAGCTTAAGGACCCTCAGAGAAGATCCCAATTTCCCCCAATAACTTGTGGCACCTAACATGGGGCTCCCCAAAATTACCAGTCCTAAGAGAGGAATCGCCACATTCGTCTCAATGCAGAGAGGCACTGCGCTCCCAGCTCTGTCCCCATATCTCCATCTAGGAAGCTTTGAGGGTAGAAAAGGCAGGAGACACTATGGTAGGGTCTGTGAACAGAGAGGCGGATGTCTGAGGGAAGCCAGCAGGGGGAAGGACTCTGAAGAGAGTGATCCTGATGGGTCCAGCTGACCAGGCAGTCTTGCCCATGTGGGGAGAGCTGGGAATGATGGGAAGGATGGAGATCTCTGTATGAAAGGGAGACAGATGTGAACATACAATAATGTCCCTAACCCATTAAGCTGGCCTCAGACAGGGAGGAGGAGGAAGAGACCATGACCTTGGCAGCAGACAGACCTCTTCATCCTGCCCTTCAGTTCCTGGACCCTCTCCCCTAATTGCTGCACCCGACTCTTGAGAAGCATGGTTTCCCAAAAGCACTCTGCCTAAGACCTAAGACCCTGTGGTACAAGAGTCTGGAAAGCCATGACTGGGGTTGAGGCAGTTCCCTGATGCTCTTGGCCCAGATCCCCTACGTGTATATTAGGGAGCTGAGTCACCGACAACATCCCTGGGGTGCCATGTGTCAATAGCCATAATCCACGCATCCATGGAGGAAATCCTGGGTGGCCCATTGCTGCTCCAGGACACATTGGGAAAGATGGGTAAGGAAATTATACTCAAGGCAAGAAAGCAAAACACCTGTACACACAATACTCCCTCTACGGACACCGGAGACCTCTGTAGTATAGACATCATCCCAGGACCTCGAGGCTCCTCCTGACATGTCCAGGGTCCAGCACAGACCCTAGTACACAGTAGATGACTGAGAAGGACCTGAGTCCAAGAAGGTAAGTAGTTAGCTATAAGGTCACTAAGGAAAACTGCAGTCTATCTTGGTGGCTGTCTCCTGGTGACCAAGATGTTCCTTTGTGGTTGAACATGCTTAAAGTCGCAGCTAGGCTGTTTGTACTGTATCAGAAACTGAGGCATTTGGGTGGGACGGTGGAGAGATGGCTCAAGGGTCAAGATGGCTGTTCTAGCAGAGGACCTGGGTGTGGATCCCAGCAGCCACTTGGTGGATCATGTCCCAGTTCCAGGGGATCTGGCGCCCTCTTCTGGCCTCCAGGAGTACTTACTAGGTCTGTACATGTTGCACAGACATACATGCAGAAAAGACATCGAAGCATGTAAAATAATTAAAAGAAAAAGAAACTGAGGCACAAGGCAATTCTCCCACCTGCCCAAAAGTGAAGGAAACCTGACTTTGTTTATAAAACATCTGCATGTGGTTGTGAACTCTTCATAGGATTTTTTATGAAGGGCCGTGGGAATAAAGACTCTAAAAAGAGATTAAGTCCACCATGATGTTAAAGGAGGGAAAAATGATCACCTTACCCGATAAATATGCTCCCCGTCTTATGAGCGCTCCTAATAGCCCCTGTCTGTCTGTCTCCTCCCAATCCCCATTGAAACCTGATCTCACAGACAGTGACACCAGTCTTGCTTGACTCCCTTAGCCAGGGTGGAAGTCCCTGTCACCACCCCTTGCCACACTCTGTGGCATACATACCTCCCCAACTCCTTCCTCCAGCCCCCAATTTCCTCCTCCTTGTGTCCCCAGCCTGTCACCTCTCACCCAGCAGCTGCAGCCACCTCCAGCTATCTCCTGCTTCCAGCAAGATGGCTCTGGTCCTAGTTTCGCAAACTTCTCCACCTCCTCTCATTGCCACACTGCAGGAGGAAAACCTGAAAGCCCAGCCCTCTTCAAAGGGGACTGCCACTCTTCAGTGGTTCTAGACCCTTCCACCTACCTGCCTACCTACCTGCCTGCCTACCTGCCTGCCTGCCTGACTACCTGCTTGCCTACCTCACTGATAACCAGCAAAAGGCCTTTTAAACAGAAGCAGAGGCTCAGAGTAAAGAATATCTCAACCCCTGAAGGGAATGAATGGATCGGCAAATCAGAACAGAACCAGCTATGGTACTGACAGATAGAGGCAGCTAAAGAAGAACCCTACACAAGCCAGATGGTGTGGTAGGAACCCAAGTGCTATATAGCTGTGAAATGCAGCCTTTTGGTGGGTTAGGGGATTTGTTGTTTGGTGTTTTTGTTGTTTTGTTTTGTTTTTTGTGTTTTTTTTTGCTTGTTTTGGTCTCACTTTAGAGCCCTGGCTGGCCTGGAACTCTCTTTAAGTCCAGGCTTTAAGTCCTTAAACTCTCAGTAATCCTCCTGTTTCCATCTCCTGAGTGCTAGGATTATAGGTGTGAGCCAGCAATTCCAGCTTAAGTCACTGGTATCTATAAACAGGGTATTCAGGATGTAAACTGGGAAAAGTCTCTGTGCTTCTGGGGGTGGGGCTTCCTTTCCTTCCCAGCTCCTTACATCAGCATGGCTCCTTTAAGAATCTACCCATTCCCCAGGCCCCTGAGATTTCACAATACCTAGCTTTGCAGATGGGAGGAGAACTCACTGACCTAGCATGCTCTACACACTGTGAGGCCAGGTGCCATCAGCTCTTGTGCCCATGGCAAAATTGTCTGGGTGCATTCCCATGCTGATTCTTTCTTGGGGGTGACTGACGTGTGCCTCAGTTTACTCTTAAAGTGGGAGTGACAGGCTGCTCCCTCCGTAGACAGATGCTGAAGAGGAGCAAGTTCATACTGCCCAGATGTTGGAACAGGCCCGCACAGATGACCCTGCACTCAACCAGCTCAATATCATTGTTCTGATGACATGAACAGGTCACCAACAGGGTAAGACGTGCACCTGCAGGAAGAGAGGCTAGGCGAGTGGACAGACGGTCTGCTCCCCTGGGTGCCCTCACTTCCTGTCTGGTCCAAGGTCAGCACACTTAAGAGGCACATGGGGCAGGTCAACCCAGTCCTATTCACAGTGTGGGTGTACGGTGTGGGTGTTTATGGGGATTAGTGGTTCCTGAATCAGGGACTGTGTCTTTGCATCAGGGACTGGGCAACATTGATTCATCTGGGCAGCCCACCCCCTCAGTTGCAGGTGATGACTGGAGAGTTACATTTAGGGGTTAGCCCAGTGTCACCTACTCCCACAGATGTTTCTGTGCCTGGACTCAGGAAGATCCCATCTGGACCCCAGGGAGCAACCACTAAGGACTTGAACCCATTGGAGCTGTGGCTGGGGAATGTCTTTTTCCTCGTAGAACAGGTGTGACCACAAGAACCAACCTCCATTCGTGGCTTCAGCTGGAGACTGAATCCTACAGTCCTCAACACCTGTGTCTCAGCTTGGACCCAGAGGGTCCTCTGAGTCTGTACAGCTAATGCTGATGTCTGTTGTCACTCCCATACAGAAGCCCCATCTTCAGGGATAGCTACAGTGAGAACCTTCACCTACTTTACAGGCGCTCGCTTCTGATGATATAGGCCGAGTCTCAGCGCTCACTGAGCTGGATCAAGCTGATGTCTCACATCGGGTGTTCAGCTACCTGACACCTCAGACTTTCCCACACCAGACCCTCTGTCTTTAACCTGAATGGCCTTTTTTTTTTTCTTTTAGAAAGGCCAAACTAACTGAATTGGAGACTAAGCCTGTTCTAAAGAAACATAATTCTGGACTTGGGCTGGGGTTGAGCTCAGTGGTAGATTGTTTTACACAAATAGAAGCTGTAGGAAGCATAAGGAGAAAAATATTTTATTATTTCTTATTTGATTCCAAGTACAAATGAGATATTTTAATATATTGAATTGTTTAAAATAGTACATTTTAATCTTACTGAACACAGGGTGGTGGAACATCCCCACAGTCCCTGTACTCAGGAACCAAGCAGGAGGATGGCTCTCATACATGTGAGCCCCTGGGTTCATCCCCAGCATGTGCCCCACACCCCAAAGTACACATGGAGGCTAAGCATGGGCCCTGGCCCCTCACCCAGCTCCATAAGACTGGGGTCCACTCCACAGAAAACACCCCCATGTATCCTTTCCCAAACCTCACATCCCTAGCCCATCAACTACTCAGGGAAGGGTCTGGCTTCACTGGACACCCTACTCCTGTAAACAGCGACTGGCAGGATGTCCCTCCCAGCATTATTGTGACTTTATAAAGGATGGCTTGGTGGGTAAAGGCACTTCCAACCAAGCCTGAGGACCTGGGTTCGGTTCCCCAAGACCCACTTTGTGGAAGGAGAGAACCAACTCCTACTAGTTGTCCTCTGACCTCCACATGTGTATACATACATACACATACATATGCATAAAACATGTATGCATAAATATATAAAAAACATATGAAATGTAAAAGGTGGCAGGTGCAGAGCACTCAGTCTGGTCTTAGCATGCCTTTCAGCGTGCTGTCGTCCACCACTCCTATACCTGGGTAGAGAGGCTCTCAACATCTGCTCAGGTCTTAGCCAGTGGAATTGTGGGTAAGTGGGACCCAATCCAGTGATTCTGGGAGACAGGGGACTGTCAAGAACTGCTTAGCGCACACTGTTCATAACCAGCCGGGGATGTCAGCTGGCCCCACAGCAGCTCAGGAAGGGAAGAAAAGGTATGAAGGTGTGAGATGGCTCCTGGCAGAGGCCTCTACCTCAACTTTGTTCTCCAGGAGTTCCTGGGAATGTGGGTATTTGGTGCTGCTCACAGGGAGGGGAAACAAGCATTCATGATGGAGGGGCAGTGTGTACATGCTGCCTTCCGGGTCACCATGCACGGGGCTGCAGAGGCTGAGCTGAGGAGCCCCGATCAGGAAGGGGAAGAGCTTCTCCAGGACGTCTGGGATGGCTGCCAGTGGTAGGGCCTAGGGTGTGCTTCTGTGGGTAAGTTCTACAGACATCAGCTGGGAGCTGGTATCAGCCTACTAAAAATGAGGACAAAGAGGGAAGGGCAGGACCAGAATGGCCTGAGGGCTCAGGCCAGCCTCCAGCTGTCAGATAGGGTGCTGAGCCGCCGAGAGAACTCCCTGTTGAGGTCTCCTGAGGACTGTGTGCAAGGTTCTCTTTCTTGTTCCCACTGACCCGTCCCGAGGACGCTAAGGAACTCCTCTGTGCCCATTGTACAGGTATGCCCAGAAGCCACAAGATGCGCAGCCATGAGGCCATTCTAGAAGCAGGTATTCGACAGGCAAGAGGGTCTGTGGCATCAGAGATACAAGCATCAGAAGTTCCAATGTCCAAATGGCTCTCCTGGGCAAGTCAGATGAACATGAAGTGACCAGTGCTGATTGTCAGGCCACGCTCCCGGAAGAGCAGGCCCTGTGACAGCTGGCCTGGCTCCTACAGGCTGAGCCAAGTCTCAAGCCCATTCCAGTCTAGAATGTTTCCTATCACCTTGAACTTAGGCCAGGAATATAGGCAGCCAGCTCTAGACACTGCCAGCCCTTAGGTTCCTCCAATACCAGGGTAAAGGCTGGTAGGTCATCATACCACCCTTCCCGGAACAGCTGCCTCTTCAGGTCACACTTGCCTCAGAGTTTCAGAACGTGGTTTGGCTTGCCTTTCCTTTTTTTGACTGCTCCTACCTTATTCCCACAGTGATCAGGAGTCTGCTGGTCCCTCTCGAGAATTCCAACCCACTCAAGACTCCCTAACAAAGACTCTGCTCTGTTCTGCATGTGGAAGGAAGAAAAGCCTCTTAACTGGAGAGATGGGGTGGGTGCTGAGCCCTCTGCATGACAGCCAGGCTCTGTGACCCTGTAGGATGAAGGGGGGCGCTCAGAGTACCTGACCTGCAAAAGACCAGATGGACTAGAGGGTAGGAGGTGCCAGGCTCACAATAATCTGGGGTCCTCTCAAGCCATGACCTGGACAGGTGACCCAGAGAGCAAGCCAAGAGCCCAGATGACAGAAAAGAGCAGCTGAGGAGTGAGAGCGGAGTTTGGAGACGATGGCCTCTTCCCCTCTAACCTGCAAAGATTTGCCACCTGCCAATCCCAACACCTGAAAGAAGCCTTGCAGCAGTCTGTCTCTTTCTCTCTCTCTCTTCCCACCTCAGTGTGTGTGTGTGTGTGTGTGTGTGTGTGTGTGTGTGTGTATGGTGTGTAAGACAAATCCCATACTGACCTCAAATACCCTACATAACCAAGGCTGGCCTCAACCTTCTGGTCCTCGTGACTCTACCTCCTAAGTGCTGGGATTAAGGTATGCACCATCAAGCTCACTTCCCTTCTCAGTCTGGAGTCCCTCTCCCTACTCAGGTATCCAGGAACCCAAAACTGCATCTTTAACCTGAGTCTCTACCCTTCTCTGGTACATCAACAAACAGAACATCCACAGTCAGCCATCCCAGCAAGTGGTGGCACGCACCTGGGAGACAGAGGCACTTTAATCCCAGCACTTGGGAGACAGAGGCAGGTGGCTCTCTAGGTTCCAGGAAAGGCAGGGGGCTACACAGAGAAACCTTGTCTCAAAAAACAAAGACAAACAAGCATCCGCCTCATCCTATATTCTCTGCCAAGAGCCTTTCTATTGTTACTGATTCTCCCCGTGAATCATCAAGGAAGATCCAGCTTTAAATATGGTGAGTTCTTAAACTCCAAGGTCACTGGGAGGTGAATGCTGATCTGGGCCTGCTTTCTGAATCCTCCGTGACCTCAAGCAAGCTGGGTCCCTGGTCCCTGGCTCGATACAAGTACCCAGGAGGCCAGTGCCCTGTGGCTCCTGCCTCTCTAGTTACAGAAATACCCCCACTTCAGGGCTATTTCTGGAGGTAATACTCAGCCAGGTATTCTGAGCCAGTGACCCGCACTGCCCTTCATGTGAAGCAGCTATTTGTGTCCTGTGCAGGGTGGCCTGCTGCCTTACATCTGCCCTGCTCACTGGGTCAGCCTGAAGTCTGTCCTGCCAGGAAGCATGACTTGTTCCTCCTCCACTTAACTGTGAGGACAGTCCCAACTCCCCATCAAATTGCAGTGGTTTGCAACCAGCGAGGATCCACCAGCCTCATCCACAGCATTGACCTAGTCCCACAGAGGAAATGAGCCAGTCCTTAACCCATCCCCATTCTCTGACTGGGGCCTGTCATCATTATCATCACCATCATCATCACTCTCTGTGTGTGTGTGTGTGTGTGTGTGTGTGTGTGTCTGTGTGTGTGTCTGTGTCTGTGTGTTTGGTTTAGGTTTCTCTGTGTAACCCTGACTGTCCTGAAACTCACGCTGTACTGCCGAGCAGGCTGGCCTCCAACTCACAGAGATCCACCTGCCTCTGCCTCCCCAGTGCATGGATTAAAGGTGTAGGTCACCACCACCAGGCTAGGAGGCCATGATCTAGCCACTGGTTTAGCCTCTAGTTCCTTTGAAGCCCTCTACAGTGCCTTCCTAGGAAGCCAGTTTCTGTTATTGCTAAGGATCCCACATCGCTTTACAATGACACGTGACTGATAGAGCTGGAAATCTGTGAGTAATTCAGTGGGAAGAGGGCTTGCATGGAGCCCTGGGCCCAATCACCAGCACACAGGAAAACCAGGCATGTTAGCTAACAACCGTAGTGCCAGCACTCTGGAGCGGAGGGCAAGGACGTTAGAAATTCAGTCATTTTCAGCTACATAGTGGGTTCAAGGCCAGCCTGGGCTACATGAGACCCTTTCTAACAATTGTTAAACAATGTTCTGTGTGGATGGGTTCACATTGTAGAACTGTAAATGCTAATTCTTTCCAGCACACTTTATTCCTGTTTTGGAGCTGAGTGTGGTAGTGTATGCCTATACTTCCAGAGGTAAAGGACGTAAAATTTGGAGCCAGTCTGGACCACACAGCAAGACTCTGTCTCAAAAGCAAACAAATGAAAAAGAATTAATGTTGCAAGCAGACATGATGACACATACCTGTAACTCCAGACACAAGGGAGGGTAAGACAGGAGGATTGGACCCAGGAATTGAAGGATGGCCTGGGAAACTGGTGAAATACTGAGTCCTAACAAGAACAAAAGGGGCTGGGAGTGGTGACTTATGCCTGTGACCCAGTATTTGGGAGGCTGAGACAGGAGGATTGCCTTGAGTGTGAGGTTAGCCTGGGCTACATAACCAGACCTGTCTCAAACAAAATGAAACAATAAGAAAGAAAGAAAGAAAGAAAGAAAGAAAGAAAGAAAGAAAGAAAGAAAGAAAGAAAGAGAAAAAGAAAGAGAGAAAGGTAAAGAAAAGAAAGAGGGGCTGGAGAGATGACTCAATGGTTAAGAGCACTGGTTGCTCTTCCAGAGGACCTGAGTTCAATTCCCAGCACCCACATGGCAGCTCACAACCATCTGTAACTCCTGTTCTAGGAGATCTGATGCTTTTTTTTTTGTCCTCTGAGGGCACCACATGCACATGGGCACAGATATACAAGAAAGCAACATACCCACATACAGAAAATAAAGTGGAAAAAAATGAAAAGGACAGAGGGAAGGAAGGAGGAAAGAGATAATGAATTTCAGGTACCTGACAGGGCAGGATGCCCAGATGCCTCAGACCCTGAGTTCCACACCGGGAGGCTCAAGTATCCAACCCCCTGCACTAGAAAAGTGGATATTCTGGACATCACTTACCATGCTCCGTCTCACTTTACACATTTAGAAACTGAGCCCAGCAACGGTACCTCCCTGTACAGGTCAGAGCAAGCATGCCACGGACACCCCAGAATGAGCCTGTCCAGCCCCCTTGGCTTAGCTGGAAAATGGCAGGAGAACAGACAGATGAACCAGTCCATGCTACCCCAGCCCTGCTTTAGCTAGAAAAGGTGGGATCCCAGGACACTCATCTGGGCACAGCCTACAATCCTAGAACTTGGAGGCTGAAGCAGGGGGATCAAGAATTCAAGGCCAGCCTGGCTGCTCAGAGTGAGACCCTGTGTTAAAACACACACACACACACACATTCTCCAGTACCAGCTGTGACCATTCTTTGGTGGTCCCATGGCTCAGTGGCTCTAACACTAACCTTGCCTCTTGTGTTAGAAAAAGCAGGGAATGAGCTCAGAGAAGCCATAACTGTGAATGAGGTTGGAGAAGCCATACTTGGCTCTGGAAACCCAGGAACACTTGCTGGGATCCCGCCTTCACTGAAGGTCTCCTCCCATTCAGGGAAACTGGCTCAATCAAGAACTTTCTCTTTTGCCTGATAAGAAACTGCAAACCAACTTGGCCCCACCTCCTTCTCCAGTTGGCCCCACCTTCTTCTCCATCCCTTTGGATCTCCTCGCTGCAGACAACAGCAGCTCTCCGCATACCCTTAGCTTGCTCTAGCTCCTCTGCCTGAGGACCCTTCGCCTCACTGGGAGGCTGCCTTCACTCCGCGCAGCTGTTTCCCTCGCTCTCCTTCCCTTCCAAGCTGCTTCTCCTCTTCCTCCTTCATCAGCACTGCGGTGACTCACTCATCACGCCACTCTACGCACTTGTGCACACCTGTTGCCAATTCACGTTGATGGTGCCACGCCCTACCCAGTAGATGGCCTAATGATGCTTGTATTCTAATGCTAATTTGGGGCCCCCAAGATTGGTGCCCCAGAGTTTGTAGATAAGACACTGAGTGACCCTGCCCTCAGTTAATTGTGATTGGTAAATAAAGATGACAACAGCCAATAGCTGGGCAGAAGAGACATAGGCGGGGTTTAGGTTTCAAGGGTTTGGGGTCAGAGAGAGGATCACGAGGGGGGAAGAAGGAGGAAAAAGAATAAAAAAGAAGAATGTGCAGGAGGGGGAAAGGAGAAGTCGCCATAGGATAGGCAAGCCATAAAAACGTAGCTCCGAGTGCTGTCCAATTGGAGTTAAGAGCAGCCCAGATGGAACAGAAAATAGTAAGTTGTCACTCAGGGTTATTGACAGGGAAATAGATACTATCAGCACGGAGGGTAGGCAGCTGCCCAGCTATCGTGCTGATTAACGTTTATTAAAAGTATAATGGCGGGCTGGAGAGACAGCTCAGTGGTTAAGAGCACTGACTGCTCTTCCAGAGGTCCTGAGTTCAATTCCCAGCAGCCACATGGTGGCTCACAACCATCTGTAATGGGATCTGATGCCCTCTTCTGGTGTGTCTGAAGACAGAGACAGTGGATTCACATACCTAAATTAAATAAATCTTTATGTGTATATATATTGGCAGGGCTGGAGAGATGGTTAAGAGCACTGCTCTTCCAGAGGTCCTGAGATCTATTTTCAGCAACCACTTGGTAACCAGATAGTAACCACTACACAACCATCTGTAATGAGATCCGATGCCCTCCTCTGGTGTGTCTGAAGATATATATATATATATATATGTATATGTATATGTATATGTATATGTATATGTATATGTATGTATATATATACACATATACATATACATATATATATATATATAAAATGCTGGGAAGTCGATAACCAAAGGCAGGTAGGAACCACTGGCTGAGATTTTAATTTTGTCTCCTACACCACCCTATCTCTTTCCACCCCTCTCTTGTCCCTTATTCACGGAGCCTTTGACATCCATATGCCAGCCTCTCTGGCCTGTGACCTCTTTAGATGGTTTCACTCCCTTTGTGATCTGACCATTGAAATAATTGTTCCCAAGAAATTAGAGGTCTCTCAGAAATCTTCACTATGAGGAAAGAAACCTGAGATGCTGGGTCTAGCCAGATGATGGGTTTATCTCTGGGAGAAAATCCCAGTCAGTGGACCTTGCAGGAGGAGCGAAGACAATGATAGCCCAGACTATACAAGGGCTATCCTACTTAGTTGGGTGTATCTCTTGCTTTCTATTTAAATTCTAACCTCAGGGCTAGAGAGATGGCTCCGTGATAAGAGCCCTGGCTGCTCTTCCAGAGGACCCAGGTTTAGTTCCCAACACCCACATGGTAGCTCACAAGTGGCTGTATCTCCAATCCCAGAGAATCCAAATCCTTCTTCTGATCTCCGTGGGCACCAGGCACACGCATGCAGACAGAACATCCATATACATAAAACCCAGTAAAATAAATTTTAAACCCAATCTCCATATTAGGACGTGGAATATGGATTTGTGAGGTGGCTGGATCTGTCTCTCCTCCCATGTAACCACATTGAATAAGTCTCTTTTTCTTGCATTTCACTCTAAGCCTGGTTAGTTTAATTGGCTTATGGAGGAGGGGTGACTGAACCTGCCTTGTTACAGACTCTGGCTGTGACCCAGTGACCAATGATAACATCTGGGTCCCATCACATCTGGTTACCACCAGCAACTGTTCTGCTCTCAAAGTCAGAAGTCCTACCATAATCTTCTGGTCCCAGGACTCCAACTTGTTCCCCCACAAGCTATTGTGATGGAAAGGTTTTCCTTCACCCTCCCAGGTTCCATGATCAGAAACATGCCAACTAACAGACAGTAGACACACTGAGAGAAGAAACAGAGCTCACTTATATACGTACAGCAATGAATGCCCAGAGGTAAAGATTTACATACAAGACTTATAATAATATTTACATTATCCTTACTTAATGTGTGTTTGTTCACATGTGTGCAGGTGTCCATGGATTCCAGAAGAGGTCATTGGATCTCCTGACAGTTGTAAGCCACCCACAATGCTGAGACCCTGACTCCAGCTTGGAACCCAGCCACAGCCCCTTGTCTGTTGCTTTGAGCTGGGGAGATGGCTCAGCAGTTAGTCTCTGGGCATGTGTAAGAGGGAGTTTCCAGAGAGGTTTATCTGAAAGGGGGGGACCCACCTGAATGTGGCCTGCATCATCCTCTGGGTTGGGGTCTGGTCCTGAGTAAGACAGAAACGCTGAGCTGAACACCAGTATCCATCGCTCCCTCCTTGACGCTGGCTGAAATGTGACCTCTGGCCTCATGCTACTGCCGTCATGCATTACCTGCCACGGTGGACTGTAAACACAAACTGTGAACCAAAACAAGCCCTTCTTTTTCTTCCTTTTTCTCTTTTTAAACAAGATTTATTTATTCTTATTTTATGCATATGGATATTTGCCCTTGCATGTATGTCTGAGCACCAGGAAGGTGCAGTCCTGGAAGGGGCCAGAAGATGGCATCAACTCCCCTGGAACTAGAGTTACAAATGGCTTTGAGCCACCTTGTGGGTGCTGGGAATGGAACCCAGCTCCCCTGGAAGAAGTGCTCTTAACTGCAGAGCCCTCTCCCCAACCCCCAACCCTTCTTTTATCAAACTGCCTTGGTCAGGTACTTTGTCACAGCAACAAAAACAGTAACTCAAATAAACTGAGAGTAACAGCATGTTATCTGGTCAAACCACAAATGTTCAACTAAATAAGAATGAATGGTATCTAGATATTACCAACCATAATGTGTGTTAGAGTTGCAGAGACTGTGACTTTGGGCTAAGCTCTTGTGCTAGGCCCTGCACAGGCACAGGAGAGGTCAAAGAAATGTCCTGTCTGTTCTGGCAAAGGCTTAACAGAGACAAAACTTGCTTTAAAAAAAAAAAAAACAAAAAAAAAGCTGTACAGAAGTTGCTGGCAGGAAGTGAGATTCCTCCAGATCAGTGCTTCTTGAAGTCAAACTACACAGTGCTCATCACCTGCGCTACAGTTACAAAACGATGGGAGACTGAACCAACCGAGACCATTCAGAGTGAAGCACAGGACCCCTTTGTGTTGGGAATACATGGGAAAATGGGCAGGCTTATCAGCACACAAAGGACAGGACATGCATACCACCGGTGCCTGTTGATGCAGGCACTTATATATACCACATACCTCTCTTGCTTTTTTATGATCTTTTTTTTTTTCCTATAGGAAGTGGGGGAGGACAGAGGGCACAAAGGATTATGAAAATGAGGAATTACTTGTTGATGGGCACAGAGTATGTGACCTGGGTGACCTGGGTCAAAAGCTGTTGGCTCAAAGAACAGCCAAAGGCTTTGTCGACGATTCTCAGCCTGGCAGAAACAGAGGCATAGGTGTGATATGAATCTATGCTGACCGAGTTTTCAGTCTTCCCTCCCTCCCTCCCTGAGTTTCCCTTTCCTCCTTTGTGGCATCTGCACCTAGGAGAGGTGGCTGTGTTCTTTGTTTGGTGGGGGATGGAGTGCAGGGGTAGGGGAGGGGGGAGTCAGCTAGGATGGATGGGGGAACTCTGAAGAAAGCTGCACAGAGGGGCCTTGTGGAGATTTGAATGAGAAATGGCCTCCACAGTCTCAGGCATCTGAGCACTTGGTTCCTGGTTGACTGCACTGTCTGGTGATGTTTAAAAGGTGTGCCTTGGTGGAGGAAGCATGTCACTGAGGGTGAGCTCTGAGAGTATCAGGAGCCTCCTAAGAGAGGCTAAAGGTAAATAAGTAAGTTTCCTGGAGATGGCCTACCAGTCTTACACGGCCTACAACGATGGGTGAGATCTGAGAGGTGAGGTTCCCAAAAGACTTCATCCCAGGGTTGCTTCTTACTGCTGATACGCCTTTTCCTGCCATTTTTACATAGCCCAGTGATTCCTGGGCTCCAGCTCACCCTACTGAGTAAATTTCCCACAGACCAACATGAAGATGAACTTTGATGAATTAGTACTATTTCGATGAATTAATGACTTTATAGAATTCCTGAATTGATTTAAATAATTTTAGGAAGAAAGTTTTTTCAGAAATGGTTTTAGCTGTTCTGCCAGAAAGACGTAATAAAGTTAGAATCAAGCACAGAATGCCCCCCTCCTCATAGAATAGTAAGTAAAGGCTGCATAATAGGGAATACAATGAGCTTTCACAATTACACTAGAAAGAGAAATAGGCTTGGGATAAATTTGTGATCAAGGAAAAACATTCATTCTAGGTCAGGCCCAAGGAGGAAGCCACAGGTGTGCACTGTGATAAAGCCAGGCCACGTGAAACTATTGCTTTAATCTTATAATGAGCTTACAGAATACTTACTGCTTTGAATTTACTATCAACATCCTCCTGTGACTCCCCTTTTATGAAACATTTTATCTATGAGGTAATTTTCTAAAGAACATCTGTATGAGAAGGAATAAAGCAGGCCAGAGAGGAGGAATAAAGTGCAGCATCTGGGGCTCTGCCCTATCCACCAAATGTATATATGTATATGTTTGGTTACATGTATGCTTATACACACATATGTAGGTATATGTGGATATACCTACAAGTATGCGTGAACACTTGTGGAGATGATAAGACTGGTGGTTGGAAGCCGGGCGGTGGTGGTGCATGCCTTTAATCTCAGCACTTGGGAGGCAGAGGCAGATGGATTTCTGAGTTCGAGGCCAGCCTGGTCTACAGAGTGAGTTCCAGGACAGCCAGGGCTACACAGAGAAACCCTGTCTCAAAAGGAAAAAAAAAAAAAAGACAGGTGGTTGGACCCGACCAGAATGTATGTATGTGTGAATGTGTGTATGTCTGTGTATCTTGTCTGTGTAATTGATTTTCTTTTTCTTCTTTTCTTTTCTCTTGGCCAGTGAGAGGTCCTTAAGCCAGAGAGAAGGGAGCCCTGGCAATTAAGCTTTTTTGTTTGATCCCCTTGCTAACAGAAAGAGTGTATTACCAGAAGCCAACGACTTCTGGTCTTAGAAAGGTAAAGAGTTATAGACAGAAGAATTGCCAAGGATAAGTAAACTTTGGCCTCCACCGCTGACTCCATATCTCTCGCAGGACACCGGCGTGAGAGAGACTGAAGCTTTGCCCTACTTACAGTTCACTCTCTCTGCTTCTTGCTTTTGTTTGGTTCAGATGTGATCTTGCAGCTTCCAGTCCTGCCTCCATGACTCCTGGCCACGCTAGATTCTTATCCCTTTAGAGCAGTGTGGTTCTCAACCTTCCTAATAGTTCGACCCTTTAATACAGTTCCTCATGTTATAGTGACCCCCTCCCCAACCACAAAATTATTTCTTGGCTACTTCATAATTTTGCTACTTTTAGAAATTATACTGTAAGTATCCTGACATGCATGATATGTGATACGTGACCCCCAAAGGGGTCACTACCCATAGGTTAAGAACCAACGTTTTAGAAGCATTAGCCTAAATAAACTCTTTTTGTTCTATAAGTTTCCTTGGGCATTGTGTCTTATCACAGCCACAGCAAGGTAACTAATACAGAGCTGGATTCTGAGGAAGGGTCCAAAGCCTGTCAGCATGTCTTTGTGGGCTCTCATTCTGAACTCCAGCAGAGTAGGCTGAAAACCAAAACACACTCATACATGCTAAACATTCACAGCGTCAGGGTAGATACTGTATATCTGATTAGAGAAATTAACAGCACAAATGTCCTGCCAGTTGGCATGATAGTGGAGTTCTCCATCTTAATCCTCATGCAAAAGAGGCAATTCTGTGTTAGACAATCAGGTGTTTTCATACTAGTCTGCCTCCTCACCTTGCAGGAGAAGGTATTTCCTTTTCTCCCCTTCTGTTGGAGACAGGATCTCATGTAGCTCAGGTTAGCCTCCAGCTCCCTGGGTAACCAAGAGTGACCTGGAACTACTGATCACCAAACCTACCCACTTCCATCTTCTGACTGCTGGGATGTCAAATGTACATAACCTTCCTGGCTTATGTGGCACCAGGAATGGAAGCTAGGGCTCTGTGTACACTAGGCATACACTCTGGTCCGCCGCTCGAATGAGACTTTGGGATCAGACTCTCCTTCTGTAGCCTAGGATGACCTCAAACTCATGATCCTCTTGTCTGGATCGTGAACAGCTGCTTAGTGGTTTTGAAATAATCAATCTGGTCTACTTCCCCCCTCCCCCCACCCCCAAGCCTTCTGCCATCTATAAAATCAGTTCCTTCTCCTTGGCTCTTTAGAACACTTATTCCAATTTACACAGCCATTGCCCAATTCCAGAACAGAAAACAAAGCCAATTAAGATTGCTAAACTACGTTGTTGCAACTGTGACCTTTGACACCAGCATAGAGACATGTGTGGTTCTCCTCGATGACTGACCCGAAGGCCCTGCTGATCCTGCTGATTGCTGTCTGCACTCTTGTCTGAGGGAAATACTAAATTCTCATTAGAGGTAGTGGAGGTGTCCATGTCACTGACCTGCTGAATCTCATCCATTGGTCTCTGATGTCCAGATCTTCCTGATTTACAAACAAGGGCAAGTCACTCTTCTAGTTAAACCCATTATCCAGATCTTCTTGATTACAAACAAGGGCAAGTCACTCTCCTGGTCAAACCCATTATCCAGATCTTCTTGATTACAAACAAGGGCCAATCACTTTCCTAATTAAACTTGTCATCTCTTCATGGCAGCCAAGAAAAATAGAAAGCTAGAATAGAATCCTTGCCTGTTCCTCTTGGGCCCTCTTGCCAAAAGCTCTCTGTATCCTTACTTACTGGCTTCTAGTCCCAGGAGCATTAGTCCATGCTCCTGGCAGGCCATGAGCCCCTCTAGGCAGCTGTGTTTTGAAGAGAGCAATCACATACACCGAGGGAGGAGGACCATTAAATGTCATTGATGCTGCTTGGGAGTTATCTCACAGGGGTGGAAGCAGAGCTTACAGCAGATCACTTGTCCATCATACCTCAGGTCTAATCCTAAGTACAAAAAGCCAAACAGAGAGAAGAACAGTGTATGTTGCTTCAGATAAAGTATCCCAGAGAAACCAGCCAAAATCACTGTCAGTCTTACAGAAAGCAAGCCTTGCTGATTGCTGGAGGGACATTGTGAGTCATCCTCTCTTGTACGTGTGCTTCATGACCTCAGACTGAGCCTGCCCAGGAACGAACTACACATACCGTGGTGGCTTTGCCTGCAAAAATGTGTGTAAGTGTCCCTAAAAAGGGTCCTGGGGAGGAGAGGGGATGAAGAGATGACTCGCTGAATGTGGTGTTTGCCGCTGATCTCCAAGGCTCTCACTGTGTACACACGTACACACACACACACACACACACACAGAGAGAGAGAGAGAGAGAGAGAGAGAGAGAGAGAGAGAGAGAGAATATGATATATCTAAAAAAATAGAAACCTCGGGACTGGAGAGATGGCTCAGCAGTTGAGAGTATTAGCTGTTCTTCCAGAGGACCGATTTCAAAGCAGCTCATAACTGTCTGTAACCCTAGTTTCAGGAGACCCTCACATAGACCTACATGCAGGCAAAACACCAATGCACATGAAATAAAAATAATTTTTAAAAAGGAAGAGAGGCCTCTTGATTTCTCTGTTTGGGGACACATTATTTGAGAACTATCTCAGTGACCCTTTACGGCGTCAAGGGACACCCCTGTTTTTCTCTCTCCCTGCTTGTGATCACTGAGATGAGCAAGATACTGTTCCCTTATAGCATTCGTTAGGTGTAAGATTCCTTAGACTGCCACCGTAGTAATCTGCTGAGATACGTGTTCCGAAGGTCTTAACTAACAGGCGCAGAAGTGAGTCAAGAATGTTAGAGGCTGGCATCTGAGGCGAGCTTGGTAGCTAAAGCACAACTGGTAGAGCACTTGCCTAGAGTTCATGAGGCCCTGATCTAGCCCCCAGCCCAATGCGAACTGGGAACAAAGGACTCAAAGGAGCCCCCACATTTCCTGTCATGTGGCAGGTGCCCTAAAATAGTTCAGTAGAACTCCAGATTTGCTTAAAAGAACAAACAAAACAAATCAAAACCTCTAACCTGAAAAGACCTGTTCTTCAAGTGGCATTATTGATAGATTATTTTGTCCCTTTAAGACATGGACCACTCTAGGAAGTCAGACTTCATAGCCTGAGAGAAATCAAGCCATATTCCTTTCTAGAGCTAATAGAGCCAATCTTCCTCCTGGGAGGATTAATATGCAGACAGGTTTCTGCAGGGAAAAAGCAAACCCAAGCTGAAAGAGGGCTAAGCATGCCTCCACAGAGCTCCGACTTCAGTAATGGCAGAGTGTGTCTCCATCTCTGCAGTCCCTGACATCATGGCCAGGTTCCCAGTACCTTCCTCTCGCTCTCTCCTCTTATCAGCAGTTGCTATTGAAGAACCAGCTTGCCTCAGGCTTAGGCTTAAAAGCCATCTTATAGTAAAGACAAATAGATTCATTCTTCCTTATGATTAAACTTCCATGTCTCAAGGATCGGGCCATGCTCCACCTGTAACCTTAGCTACAAATGGTTCTGCACTGCCTGTCCCAGGAGTGCCAATCATGTCTTTATTTCAAAAAGTTGTTTATAACCATCTTGCCACCCTACCTTTGTTTCAAAATGTTGTATGTCCACCTAGAACTACCTTGTTATGATGACCTGTGGTTATGATTACCTTGTTTTAGCCACCTTGTTATGATGACCTGTGGTTATGACTACCTTGTTATACCCACCCTGCAACCACATCTTTGTTTCAAAAGGGACTAACTTGTTATGCTCAGAACCTAGTGTTCTTGTAACCCCATCTACTTTGCTTGTCAAATCCCCCATTGGGAAACCCTCTACCCCCGAGCTATAGAAGCCTTCTCTTCCTTACATCCAGTGCTGGCCTCTTAAACCCTACCTTAGGAAGAGGCAGCCCGTGTACACGAATTAAAAAGCTTGCTTTAATTAATTGGTTGCTTTAATTAATTTGGCCATGATGCTTTTGGTGGGTGGTCTTTCCCCTTCCATCTTTGGGATTAACAGCTATGTCTGTCTATTTAACAGTAACACCCCAATATTGTCAACTGAAGAACCCTGGAGGGCAAAGTCAGTCACCATATGGAAACCCCCAAGTGGTTCAAAAGAACCTCAAATTCCTCAAAAGAGACAGAAGGCAAACAGGAAAGCAAAGTCTGGGTGCCCCAGCAGGAAAGACACCCATCAAAGGCTCAATTTTCTTGAAACGATAAAACAAGAGTTGAAACCTATCTTCCTCCTTCACCAGGGGAGTAAAAGCAGCTGAGGCTGGCAGAACTGGGTGAGGAAAATGTCGCTGGGGGAAATCACTTCAGCAGATGCTGGGAACTTCCATAGGATCAGCTCACTATGCGTGGCACCCACCCCCGAAATGTAAATGTATCTTTTGTCCCTTTATGGTCACTTTGCTACCAAACTCAAGAGTCACAGCCTGTGACCTAAGCCAGGTTCAGCCACCCATCCTCAATAAGTGAATGAAAAGAGGCAAATTAATAGTGGAAAAAGCAACTGGCAATAGTGGTGCACATCTTTGGTCCCAGCACTTGGGAGGCAGAGACAGGCAGATCTCTGTGAGTTCAAGGCCAGCCTGGTCTACAAAGCAAATTCCAGAACAGCCAGTGCTGTTACAAAGAGAAATCCTGTTTCAAAAAAAGGAAAGAGCCGAGCGGTGGTGGCTCACGCCTTTAATCCCAGCACTTGGGAGGCAGAGGCAGGTGGATTTCTGAGTTCGAGGCTAGCCTGGTCTACAGAGTGAGTTCCAGGACAGCCAGGGCTATACAGAGAAACCCTGTCTTGAAAAACCAAAAAGAAAGAAAGAAAGAAAGAAAGAAAGAAAGAAAGAAAGAAAGAAAGAAAGAAAGAAAGGAAGGAAGGAAGGAAGGAAGGAAGGAAGGAAGAGAAAGAAGAGAAAAGAAAAGAAAAAAAGGAAAAGAAAAGAATGGTCCTCTGGCCTGCAGCAGGCATTCATTCAGACTGAGTCTTCATATACAGAAAATAAATAGAAGGATAAATAAATCTTTTTTAAAATAGTGGGAAAAGGAAATTTATTCAATGGCCACAGTAGAAAAAGAGACAAAGAGACCCAGAGCAAACACCCTAAGTCTCTCTTGGGGGCCCTGAAGTGAGGTTAAAGTTTAAATAGAGTCAGGGATTGGTGCATCTAAGCAGTCTGGGTTAAGATCCAGCCCCCAACCACTGACCCATCCTTGTAAAGACTTCAGTCTCACTCTGCAAGGTTGGCTGGAAAGTTGTTAGAAATCTGTGAGATTTCTTCCTAAGAGTTAAAGTCGTCCTCTTGTTGAGGCCTTGTCCTTCTTCCAAAATGAGATTCCTAGAGAAATTCCCATTTCTATAAGGTGCACTGTTTCTAATGTGTGATAGTCTAGTTGAGAGACGTAAATGACCTTTTAGAATATCTTCTTTTCTGCCAGCCCACGTAAGGATGCATGAGGTTCAGGGAGTGGGAGAGAGCAAGCAGACACTGCAAAGACATTGAGGGGGCGGTGGGTTGCTCAGTGTTTACTCTCTCCTACAACGTTGATTTTTAAAGATTCAAGAGCCACAGGAACTATGATCCCCATCTGGTAAATCCAGTCACTAACAGGTGACTGGACTCTGAAGGCTGGGACCACCTTGTAACTTAATCCTTGGCAGCTTCTAGAAAAGATGACATAATTGGGAGGTGAAGCCTACTTTTGGAAGGAGGTCACTGGAGGTGCAACCCTGCAAAGGCATTCGCTGACCCCAGGTGCTTCCCACACCCCCGCCCCTCCCACCTGCCTTCCAGGTTGCAAGGAGGTGAGGTGAGTAGCCTTTTCTGCCCTGCCTTGCAGCCCTGGTGTTCTGCCTTATCACAGGCCCAGAGGCCTGGAGCCCGCTGACCACCGGTAAGAGACCACCACTCTAAGAGAGATCCGGGGGCCAAATAAACACTTCTCCTTTTGTTTCCATTTTGGTTTGTTACAACAGTGGAAAACCTGATTAATACAAAGTATGAAGCCTTAGTTTTGGTCTTTTACATTATAAAGAAGAAAGGGGGAAGAGGGAAGGAGAAGGGTAAGGGGAAAGGAGAAAGGGAAAGGGATGGGAGAGTGGGGAGTAGGCAGGAGAGAGGGTTGGGAGGGGAGAGACCATTTGAAGCCCATGAACTGAAGTGTTGGAGGAGGGCTCTAGCTAAGGGCACCTGTGGGAGGAAGGGGTATGAAGAAGGTCCTAGAATGACAGAGGCCAGGCCTGATTGCAGGTGTCAATCCCACAGATTCCAGAAGAAAGAGCACAACCCAAAGCAGGGCCAAAATAATTAAAGCAAGCTTTTCTTTTTTATTCATGTACATGGACTGTCTGCCCCTAAGACAGAGTTCAAAAGATCAGCATTAGATATAGTGAAGATAAAGCTTGTCTAGCTCAGAAGTAAAGTGTTTTCAAATGGGGGATTTGGTAGCCAAATAGGCAGGGTAACAGGGGCAGAAGGTAAGCGTAAAAAGTTGATCGCAACAACCTCTTGAAACAAAGTTGCAAGGTGGCCATAACAGGTGGTCCGAACAATTGTGGTCACGATAGTGTGGTCATAACAACGTTTTGTAACAGAGGCATGGTTGCCATTTCCTGGAACAGGCAGTACAGAAGGATTTGTAGTTAAGGTTGCAGATGGGATATAGCCCAACCTTGAGTGACAGATTTATAATCATAAACAGAAGTGAACCTAGTTTGTTTTTTACTATAAGATGGTTTTCAAGCCTAAGACGAAGCAGGCTGGTTTATCACAGGTTTGGATGCACAGGGAAGCAAGGGGAATGGTGGAGGTAGATAGCAAAGCCAGAGAGGTGTGTGGCCCTCTGAGCAAGAAGACGCTTTCCACTGCCCTGGCTTCAGGCTTTCTCCTGTGTGCTCAGTACTTCCGGCCTTTGAGGCTGTCATGGCTGATCCTCTACCTGTCTCCTTCTCCGTGCACTGTTTCCTTAGCACTGGGAGACATCCAGCACACTGGCAACTCCAACAAGACCCCTGAGACTTTTCCTTTCTCTCTTTGCCCATGTGACTTTTTCGCAGCTCCCCCACGGAGTGGTCTCTACGAGATCCTCAGACAAAGCTACTCATTCTAGATAGGGAAGGAAGCCACTATTCCTGTAAAACACAGAAGTTAAGGGGCAGTAGAGTGGCACACAGTTCTGTTTGGACATGTTGACCTGCAGGCATCTGGGCCTTTGAGCTATCAGATGAAGATAAACATTATCCAGTGTTTAGCAGAGAAACTCTTGTCAGCACAGCTCCTGTGAGCCCTGAGCCTGCAGGTGGCTCTTGTCCCACTGTGGATGAAGCTTAGAATCCAGACCTTGACCATCAGAGGCCACATCTCCTGATTGGCCAAAGGGCACTGCCTGTGTAGTGGTAAAAGATTGGTCACTGTTCTGACTCCATTCTGCTTCTATTGCCTGGTTTATTCTGCGTCTGTCCTGGCCTTTCTCATATCCCAAGGACTGCAAACTGGAGGCTGCCCATCACAGCCATCTCATGAACATAGACAAATTGCTCTCCCCATGGGGGAGCACTAGCTGGGTCCTCTGGAGCTGCCCCTGAGGTCAACATCAGCCAGACCTCACTCAAACTGTGCTTTAGGCTACTTGCCTTACTTTTTATTCTTTTGTATTGCGCATATGTATCAGGGACAGAGTACACATGTATAGAGTCAGAGAACTGCCTGTGGGAGTCAGCTCTCTCTTTCTCTCATGTGGGGCCTGGGGATCAAACGTGAGTTGTCAGGCTTGGTAGTAAGGGCCTTTGCCTGCTGCGAGCCATCTCTCTGGGTCACTCTGCTTGCTTTGTGCCTATGTTTATTCTTCCGCTGGACAATCCTGAAGCTCTCCACACAGAGGTTTAGCATGCTGGTCCTTCTTCCTTCCCTATGTGGACCATACTGAACACATTTCTTTCTTTCCTTGTCATCTGTCCCTGATTGGACTCCCAAGGTGACAGGAGACTGGATCTGGTGTCCTGGGACCCTTACAGCCAGTCATCCAGCGTAGATGTCTGAGGACATCCTGAAAGGGGTAAAAGAGGTAGACAAGCTGAGCAGATGTGCAGATGTGAGCCCATTGTCATTGGCCATCAGAGGATTCCAGCCACAAACCCAGTGGCCCGGTTTCACAGTAGGTGTATCCATCAGGTTCTTCACGGCTCAGGGAAGAAGCCTGTCAGACTACCATGTCCTCAAACAAACCCTCCTCTCTCCCAATGATCTAGGATGTGCAATGCTGACCCCTAAGACCCAGGAGACTTGAGGGGGTGAGAACATGTGCAGGATGAGGGGACGATGTCCTTTGTCTTGTTTGGTGGATGGCAAGGCCAACTTTAAGAGGATTGCAGCCCTGGGGAATAACTGAGGGCCGAGGACCTGAGGGACAGGAAGAGGAAGAGAAGGGCTGGAGGAGGTCACAGAAGGAGCAAACACATGTGTTCCATCCACACAATGGAATATTATGCACCCTTAAAAAGGCAGGGCATGATGAGGAAAGGTTGTGTATAGGCAGAAGGACACAGGAGTCATGAAGGATGACACAGAGCTAAGTTTTTTTCTTGTCTCAATTCTTTTTTTTTTTTAAACCTATGTTTCCTACCTTTTTTTTTTAAAGATTTATTTATTTATTATATATGAATACA
The DNA here is from genome assembly GCF_004785775.1 of Grammomys surdaster. NCBI lineage: Eukaryota > Metazoa > Chordata > Mammalia > Rodentia > Muridae > Grammomys > Grammomys surdaster. Next base: position 1,311,866 of record NW_021620598.1, read on the forward strand.
CTGTAGCTGTCTTCAGACACACCAGAAGAGGGCATCAGATCTCATTACAGATGGTTGTGAGCCACCATGTGGTTGCTGGGATTTGAACTCAGGACCTCTGGAAGTGCAGTCAGTGCTCTTAACCACTGAGCCATCTCTCCAGCCCCCTCTTGTCTCAATTCTATCATGGGTTTTTGTTTGGTTGGCTAGTTGGTTGGTTAGCTTCTGTAGCAATATTTGAATTCCACTTTCTGTGTATTGAAGTAGCAAGAACCATCTTTACACTCCAGAAAAAGACAACACCTGTGTGATGGTTTGTATATGCTTTGGCCAGGGAGTGGCTCTATTAGGTGGTGTGGCCTTGTTGGAATGGATGTGGTCTGTTGGAGTGGGTGTGGCCTGTTGGAGTGGGTGTGGCCATGCTGGAGTGAGTGCGTCACTGTGGGTATGGGCTTTTAAGACCCTCATCCTAGTTTCCTGGAAGTCAGTCTTATAGCAGCCTTCAGTTTAAGATGTAGAACTCGAAGCTCCTCAGTACCATGCCTGCCTGGATGCTGCCATGTTCCTGCCTTGATAATAATGGACTGAACCTTCAAGCCAGCCCCAATGAAATGTTGTGCTTATGAGAGTTGCCTTGGTCATGGTGTCTGTTCACAGCAGTAAAGCCCTAACTAAGACAACATGCTAGCCTTTTGAGGCAGTTACTGTAAAACTTGTGCTTCCTTTGTAATTCCATTGGCCAGTAGTGCAACAGCAACTAGACAAATAGCCTGTACATTTGTTGAATTAAAAAAGTGGTTTAGAAAAGTAAAAGCTTGTTCTTGTGGGTATGATGGCCCATGTCTTTAATCCCAATACTCCAGACAGAGGCAGAGGCAGATGGATCTCTGAGTTCAGAGCCAGCCTGGTATATGAATCAAGTTTCTAGGACAGCTAAGGATACATAGAAAAATCTTGTCTTGAAAAACACAAAAGCAAAACAAACAAACAAACAAGTTTGTTCTTGGGGGATGGATTTTGTCACTTGAACTCCCAACACTTTTTTAAAGGTCCATATCATTTATATACAGATACATATGCTTTGTATATATACATATATATGTATATAAATACACACACACACACACACACACACACACACGGCCTCTGTGTGCACCCAAGAAGGCCAGAAGAGAGCATCAGATCTCATGGAGCTGGAGTTACAGGTAGTTGTGAGCTGCCTGACGTGGGTGTGGGAATCCAACTTGAGTCCTCTGGAAGAGCGACAAGTGCTCTTAACAGCAGAGCCATCTCTTCAGTCCCTGAGGTATGGCATCATTTGTTGTTGTGAATGACATGAGAGAAGCAGTGGAAGGAGAGAATAGACTCCTGAACGCTGTCCTCTGACTTCCACACTTGAGATGTAGCACGCGTGTGCCTGGACTCACACACTCATCATACACACAATAATAATGAATGACAATGATGATGATGATGGTGGTGGTGGTGGTGATGGTGATGAAGGCATAGTGATGCATGCCTTTACTCCCATCACTCAGGAGGTGGAGGCAAGAGAATTGGGAATTCAAGGTCATCCTCGACTATAGAGAGTGTTCGAGGCTAGACTGGACTACTTGATTGTCTGTCTGAACAAAGGGAAGTACATTGTGCACTGGGCACAGCTCAGGGCATCCTGCTAAATAAGCCAATCAGGCACACACGTGTGAGCCCACCTGCACGGGGGAAGATTTCCGCCATGCTTGCCTAGATCAGGTTCTTCTTCAGTAAGAACAGTGGCTCTTAGCCCTGGCTGGCCTGGAGTGAATCCTCTGTCAACACAGCATTTGGATCCTCTGAGAAAAAATGCTGAGGCAGATGACTGTGCTCTATGGGTCTACGAGTAAGCCCAGCATTGGTCCAGCACTGGCTGATCAATCGCTTATCGACACAAACAAAAAATGATCACCAGTGGCTGTATCGCACTGAATCCCATCCAAACCACTGGAGAGAAATCAGGCCAGGAGCTTGCAACACACCAGCAGATGATGTAACCTCTCACTGGAGAAAAGGACACAAAACCCAGGAATAAGGCAGCACCCATTCACCACGTGAATGGGCAGGTGATAAACTCAAATCAGTCAGGGCTTGATTCAGCACAGCACTCTCTATTTGATCAGCCTTTTGGAACCTTTTGCTAGAACCTATTGGGTACCTTGGCAGCCCGTGGGGGAACAGCCCTGGACTGACTCCCTTATCTGACCAGTTGAGTCTGAGTGAGGTCAGGTGACTTGTATCAGTTCAGCCTCTGGTTCAGTGAAGCTTCTAGAACCCCTAGAGCTGCTTTCACCTTCTCTTACCTGTTCCGTAACCCGTGTTTCACGGGTGTAATCTGAGCGTTAATGATAACTAGTGTTTAAGATTGGAATGGGGGCCTGGGGAGAGGGCACAGCCATTACGAGCACTGGCTGCTTGCTCTTCCAGAGGATTCAGGCATAGTTCCTCTCTCAGTGACTCACAACTGTCTATAACTCTAGCCCCAGGGGATCCAACACCATCTTCTGGCCTCTGCAAGCAAAACACCCATCCACATAAACATCAGGACGGAGTATAGAGCTGCTGACGGGCAAGGCCACCGTTGCCAAGCAAGCTCTCGAGTAAGCAAGGAAACGGAGAGACTGGCCAATTTGTCGTTTATTCGATAAATTTTGGCACCGTGGAAAGACTCTGTCTCTGTTAACACCACAGCGGCACACAGCAGCAAAACAAAGCCATCAGTCAAATGCACAGGAATTAGACGGCAGAGTAGTGGTTGGTGAGGGCTGGAGAATGGACAGCCAGTAGGGACAAGATCAATGGGAGAAGATGGGAGGAGTCCCGGGGAGGGATCGTGGTGATTGTGCGTGAATGGGACTCAAGGGAATTGAGATTTACATTCAGAAAAGGTTAGAATTCTAACTCTCAGGCTATGTATGTTTTACGATCGAAAATAGGAACAAAGGAATGAATTGCTCCCAGGGCTGATGGCACAGTCCACGGGGCAGGTAGAGGCAGTGACACTGTGCGGATGGACGGCTTGACTCCTATCCTGAGGCATCACTGAGGGCTGGACAAGGCGTAGGAAGATGAGTAGCCAGTCTGAACCTAAACTGGGTATAGGACTCCGGGTGCAGGCTCCAGTCACAGATATTCAAGCCCACACATCCCACCGCAACTAGATTCTCTTTTTGCCCCAAGCTGGATCAAGTCTGCCTCCCACTTGCAGACAACTTCCCAGAGGATGGTTAAGACATCTGACAAGTTGGCTGAGAACTGAGAACCTCCAGGCAGTCAGGCCCTGGGTGTACGGTTGGGTAACTGGGTGAAAGGAGGCTGGCGCATAGTATCCAGCAGGGTGAGAGGAAGAGATTTGTCCTCCACAACCTCTCACCACCATCTGAACCCTCTGTGGTCAAAGCAGTACGCTTGCTGTATTGCCAGTCCTGTAAGCATAGAATTCTACCTCCCTACTTCCAGAGGTCAGTTTGGCATGCAGTACCTCCATTTCTTTTTGCAAGGCTGGAGAGTGAACGGGGTCTCACATACACAGAGCAAGGACTGGGCCTCAGCACACAGTCAGTTCTGGTCTCCCCTGATGAAAACTAGCCAATTCCAAATCAATACACAGTCACATCTCCGCCATTTCTGCAAACCTCTTGTCACAAACAAAACCTTCAGTTTTGTTGTTATTGTTGTTCGGTTTGGGGTTTTTTTGTTTATTTGTTTGTGTGTTGTTGTTGTTGTTGTTTGAGACAGGGCCCTCACTGTGTAGTCCTGGCTGTTCTGGCACTCCCTTTGTAGATCAGGGTAGCCTCAAACTCAGAGATCTGCCTCTGGCTCCTGAGTGCTGGTATTAAAGCAGGCACCACCACCCCCCAAACAAACTTCCTTTTGTGAGTCTATCTTTTTTGTTCTATTTGCAGCTCCTCCTCTTGAAATCTGCTGTTCTGTTTTTGTTTGTTGACAGGGTGTCTTGTGGCCCCCATGTGGTTGATAATGACCTCGAACTCCTGATCTTCCTGCTCACTTAGATGCATTTTCTCAAGGCACACCCCAGGCTCCCTGCTCCAGGGAACCCTAGGCAGAGCTTCAGATATGGAGCAGGCCATCTGAAGCAGTCAAAACACTGAAAAGAAAGACCCCAGTGTGAAAACATGGCCGTCACCAGACCAAGAGGACGCTGTTTATAGCAAGAGAGCCAAACAAGAGGCTCCTGTTTACATTCATCCAGAAATGGAGGAACTGAGGAATCGGCATCTTTATTCATCTTTGTGCATGTGTCCGCAAATAACTCACAAATGATGGTTTGTGAGTTATAATTAAACTTTAGCAAACAGGCTATGTAAAAAAAAAAAAATGCAGAATCCATGAATACTAAAGGAGTCACAGTGGCTCTGTCTCCTTCTGGCTCTGTCTCCTTCTGAACAGTTCCCAGTCTCTGGGCCAGGGAGTTGAAGATCTCCTGCCCAGTGATATTAACTTTTGCTAAGATTTATTGGAGTCATGCTATAGGCTAACAATCTACTCCTGACATTTGCAAGACCCTGATCTAGGGCTCCTCAGCTACCCTAGCATGTCTGGAGACTTCCTGCAGCCTGAGTCACTGCAGAAACCAGGAACCAGCTTAGTCTCTGTCAATTTCTTATCCTGTGGCTGTGACACTATCTAAGAAAAGCAAGCTAAGGAAAGAAGGGATTGTTTGGGTTTTTAAAATTACATTATTTTGGTGTGTGTGTGTGTGTGTGTGTGTGTGTGTGTGTAAGAGAGAGAGAGAGAGAGAGAGAGAGAGAGAGAGAGAGAGAGCAGTAGGCACACCCACAGGTACTGTTTGAAGAGGCACAAAACACATCCAAACACCAAATTCTCAGCACAAAGGGGCAAGTGGGTTAGATGGGGGTGAGGCGGGGGGGGGGGGGCGCGTGTCTGGGCTTCCTGTGGATCTGACAAAGACAGCAGCAGGAATTTCTGCAGGAGTGTTTTTTTTAAGGAGAAAAGGGAGAAGTATGTGTTAGGATGACTTGGTAAGTCCTGATTGGATATGTTAGCCAGTGTAGCCAAATAATGCATTTTGATTGATGGATCTTGGTGTTTTGATAGCTGAGCCTTGTAGTTTCAGGCATAAGGAAGTGGCCAAATAAGGGAACAGACCTTGGTGGCTAGCTTTACGGATATAATCTAACAGTTTAGCAAGAGAGGGGGAGGGGGAAAGCGATTAACCTATCAGGGTCATGTTTGCAATGCTTAGACCTGTTACAGAGCCGCTCACTCTGAACAAGGGCAGAATTGTCACATGCTCTTGTGGTGACAAATGGTGAAACTCCCTGAGACCAAAATGAGGAGTTCACTTCAGCACAGGGGTTGTCACCAGCCCACCACACTGCCAAGGGAGCACTGGGTTACTGTCATTCAAGGGCCAGATGAGGAGCTTGGGTGTTAGGCAGACACAGGCCTGGCGTGAGGGAGAGGGAAGTGCTCCTAGCACTGTGCTGTCTGCTCTCCACGCTTAGCCTTACAATGAACCACATACATCTGGTTTTCCCTCCAGAGCTCTTGGAAGCAGATATAAAGTTCTGGGTGGTTAAATGATGCTTATCAGGTGTGAGGAAGAATGCTTCCTAGTCTCTCTGAGCACATGAGGACAGGCGAGAAGGCAACGTGTGGCCAGTGGGCCCTTATATTTTCCTAAAATTCAGACAGGAGAACAAGAGAGAAATATGGACAAAAGGACACATGAGCCATGAGAAAGGATGTAAAACTCATTTTTTTCCCCCTAGTTTCAACTCTGTCATAGTTTTCACCCTCCGTAATGGGTTTGGGAATTCAACTCTCTGGGTATTGAAATACCAAAGACCATTTTTTGCAATGCAAAATGCAAAAATCCAGCCTGTGTTGCTCCTTTGAGACATGACTGATTCGGGTAGCTTTTTAATCCTATTCACCACTAATGGAGAAGGAATTGAACATCACTTGTCACTGAACACATGTATCATGTAGCCCCGGTCATCCTGGAACTCACTTTGTAGACCAGGCTAACCTCGAGTTTGGAGATCCATCTGCCTCTGCTTCCCAAGTGCTGGGATTAAAGGTGTGTGCTGCAACATCCATCTCAAAAAAAAAAAAAAGTAATTTTTAAAATTATTTATTTATTTATTTTTATTGGGGAATGGGTCTCTAGGAGGTGGTCCTGGGGCCCCCCCAAAAAAAGTATTTTTAAAAGAAATTTGTTCTGTGGGGTGAGGGATTTTGTAACTTATCTTTTTTTTTTCTGCCTAAAACTGTAGCAAACCATTCTACTATAGGTTCAGTGGTTAAGAGTATATGCTGCTTCTCCAGAGGACCTGAGTTAGAGTCCCAGTACCCATATAGTGATTAACTGTCTGTAACTAAAATTCCAGGGATGACCCAGCTAGTAGGAGCCAGGTGGATGGACCATTTCAAACCAGAGCACTGGAGCGGGCTGAGAAGATGCTCAAGAGTCCAATACTCTCTCCTAGATTTCACGGGCACCAAACATGAATGTAGTAGTACACAGACATGCATGCAGCCAAAACATACATACACATAAAAATATTAAAAATAAACTTTAACTAAAAATTATATTACAGTGTAATGTACAAATCATATTGCTATACATAAAACAAATTGCGAGTCTAAGCCACTTGGTCAAAGATACTTTGTATCAGAACAGTCAGGACCATAAACCATCTAGCTCCCAGCTTTCCCAACTCCTGCCTTTACTGGCATCACATTTTTTATTTATAAGTGACACTTGACATGGAAACTTCAGGCCCTCCCAGCCTGGTTCTGCCTTCCTGTAACCCTAGCTACTTAGGAGGCTGAGGCAAAGGGGCCAGAGGCTGAATGAAGTCCAGGCTGAGTAACTGAAGGAGACAGCTTGTCAAAAGGAAAGGGCTGAGTGTAGCTCAGCGGTAGAGCCTCTGCCTAGCACGCAAGAGGGCTGTGATTACAGTTCCTAGTATTGTAAAATTAAACAAAGAGCTGAAAAGATGGCTCAGCGGTTGAGAGCGTAACTACTCTTACAGAGGACCAGAACTGAAGTCCAAGCACCCACTTGATGGCTCACAATAGTCTGTAACTCCAGTTCTAGGGGACTTAAGGTCCTCTTATGGCCTCCTTGGACACTGCACACCCGTGGTGCACAGACATACATGCAGACAAAATACTCATACACATGGAGGGTGGGGAAGCACAAGAATCTTTTTAAAAGGAAGGAAGGAAGGAAGGAAGGAAGGAAGGAAGGAAGGAAGGAAGGAAAAAAGGAAGGAAAAAAGGAAGGAAGGAAGGAAGGAAGGAAAAAAGGAAGGAAGGAAGGAAGGAAGGAAGGAAGGAAGGAAGGAAGGAAGGGTGAAAGAAAATCTCTCCGTGAATTGAAAACGTACAGGAAGCAAAATAAACAACTGCAAAACCAGAAACCCTACAAGAAAATAAAGGAAAGACAATATGTGGACGGTGGCATCTCTCGTGTAATAAAATAAAGGAGAGAGTGCCACCGGCGCGCCATCCAGGACTTGAAAGAAAAGGGAATGAAAAGAGGGGCTTCTGCCCAGCAAGCAAGCATCCAAGCCTAGGATTTGGGAAAGCCCACATGAGGGCGGGACGTGAGTCCAGTACGCCCATTGGGCCTCCCACTGACTTATTTGCATGGTCCGAGCGGGGCGGGGCCTCGGCTGAAGTCACCCGAGGACTGCTTAGGAGGCTGCTGCTCCTTAAGCTCCGAGCAGCAACGCGGGGAGCAGAGCTGAGCTGCAGCGCCACCCGGAGCGCCGAGCGCCATGTATGACCCGGAGCGCCGCTGGAGCCTGTCGTTCGCAGGCTGCGGCTTCCTGGGCTTCTACCACGTCGGGGCTACGCTATGTCTGAGCGAGCGCGCCCCGCATCTCCTCCGCGATGCGCACACTTTCTTCGGCTGCTCGGCCGGTGCACTGCACGCGGTCACCTTCGTGTGCAGTCTCCCTCTCGGTGCGTCCACGTCCACTACCCAGGCCTCGCGTGCGGGGAGGGGTTGCTCCACCTGGGAAATCGGTAACACTATCGGGGTGACCGAAGAAACTTGTCTGGAGAGCTCTCACCCTTCCCAGTGTCGTTGGGCACCTAGCTGGAGACCCGTGGCCTGTCACCTGGCGTGGGATTTCCCGGAGCTGGCGGGAGCAGAAGCGTTCTGCACGGGAGACTCTCGAGCATCTTCTTTCCGGCGCGCTCTGGCGCTCTGGTTTGAAATGGGACCCCCCACTTGGGTCCTGCCAGCTGGGTCATTCCTGAGCAGCAGGGAACGACGCAGGTTTGCGGGGTCCTCTGGTCCCTAAGCCGCAGAAGGTTTGTCCTGTGTGGCTCTGGCTAGTGTCCCATGGTGGGTGCCGCCAGGAGGGGTAGAAAGCATCCAGACTAGAACACTCTTGGTGGCAGTCCAACCCTTCAGTCGCCTTTAGAGGTGGCTGCTGGGGGCGGGGTGCGTGGGTTAGAGAACTATTTGGAACACTCCCTAGAAGCTGGAATGGGTTCCCAGACAGGTCCAGTTCCACCCTCTCCTGTTTTCACTAGCCTGGGCAAGCGGCCCTTCCCAGATCGATGTCACTGGCAGTGACATTCTGGGCATTTGAATCTTGGCCTAATTAAACATTTGCCAGTGCACCCATGAGGTGAGTTTACTCTCTCCTCTCCCCCTGAACTACTAGGATGCGATGCCCTCCCTCCCCAGTGTCATAGCTGGATGCTTCTGAGATTGTGGGCGGGGCTTGGCTAAGTGCCCACGGGGGAACTGCTGACACCCAAAGGTCCCCAGGCTGCATGATAATGTCCTGCATCAACCTTCATTGATCTGGGCCTCTTTAACACTACTCTTTGCTCTGCTGGCCACAGACAGCAGGGAGAGACTTTGGCAGGCAGGGGGAAGCCCCTGCTGATGAGCTGATCTCTGCCATTGGGTAGAACCAGTGAGCAGACCCTGAGCTGATGAGACTCAGGGATTAGAAGATAAGTAAATCTGGCTGTGTGCCTGCTTGTCCATCTTCCCCAGTGAGGGAGGAAGCCAGGAGTAAAGGGCAATAAAAGTGACCTCTGGAGAGACTAGATCAGCCCAATGGCCATTGCACACCCTGGCTTCAGCACTAAAGGCAGTGAGGGCTCTGAGCCCCAATGAGGATGGATGATTATTGGGGCCAGGTTTAAATACATTGACCCCAGGAATCTTTTTTTTTTTTTTTTTTTTTTTTGGTTTTTCGAGACAGAGTTTCTCTGTATAGCCCTGGCTGTCCTGGAACTCACTCTGTAGACCAGGCTGGCCTCGAACTCAGAAATCCGCCTGCCTCTGCCACCCAAGTGCTGGGATTAAAGGCGTGTGCCACCACTTCCCGGCAGACCCCAGGAATCTTAAGTACACCCACTTTCATACAGAGCAGTGGTTCTCAACCTGTGGGTCACAACCTCTCTGGGGGTCCAATGACCCTTTCTCACAGGAGTCACAACCCTTTCCCAGGAGACCTAAGACCACTGGAAGACAGATATTTATGTTATGATTCATAACAGCAAAATTACATTATGAGTATCAACAAAAATAATTTTATGTTTGGGTGGGGCACCAAAACATGAGGGACAAGGAAGGTCAAGAACCACTGATAAAAGGGGTGTTTGTAACTACACAAAAGACAGGGGTAGCCTGAGGCTGTCCTGTCAGGTCACAGAGAGGGCAAAACTACAGATTAGCTCTAGTGGGAGCTGCTAAGGTGCTTTGCCCGGGGCTTGGAATGGGCACAGGTGTTTGGGGCATCTGAGTGTTTGGCTGGACTTGTCAGAGAGGTAGGTGCGATGGCCACCAGTGTGTGTATTCATCTTCAAGCCAGGATCAGCAATGGGGCAGGGTTTGCTGGGAGTCAGAGTTAGAGTTGGATCAGGCTGGGATATCCCTGTCCTTTTGGAACAAGGATTCATGTTGTAAGTGCCAGGGCAGAGTGGATTGGCCAAAGCGGGCTGGTCTGGAGAGTGAGGGCAGATGGAACGTGAGTATGCCTTGTACGGACTGTGCAATCTGGGAAGTCTGGGCTTAGAGGCTTCCGTGGAGACCAGCCACTTAAGCAGCCTCTTCTGGGTTGAGCATTTTATAGATGTTATTTTACGCCATCCTTTCTGTCTCCAAAAGTGAATACATTGTTTACTCTCCTTGAAAAAGGGCAGTCTAGCGGCTGCGGAGATGCCTCAGTGATTGAGATCACTGACAGCCCTTGCAGAGCAGCTGCTTATCAACTTACTGACCACCTATAATTCTAGATCCTGGAAAAGTGATGCTGTCTTCTGGCCTCTGTGGGTCTTTGCACACATGTGGCGCACATAAGCTCCTGTACACATGTGCATGTAAATAATCTCATTTAAAAGATTATTTAGAAATTTAAAGTCAACGTGCAGTCTAGACAGATGGTGGAGTGCTCTCCACTGTAAGGGGTAGAGGTCAGATCCACATGTAAGTCCAGGCCTGCATTATTTCTTCTGTACCTTCTGATGTTGAGTCCATTTGTGCCAAGGGTGGAATGCTGATGTGTTGGTGGCTTGTGGCTTTATGGACACGTAAGTGGAGTGTCTCATGTGCATGGGCCACTGGAAGGCCTATCCCAGCACCATCCGAGAAATATACACCACATACCATACAGGCTATAATTTTTAGTTGCTCCATTGAATAAAGTCAGACAGCCGGGTGGTGGTGGCGCACGCCTTTAATCCCAGCACTTGGGAGGCAGAGGCAGGCGGATTTCTGAGTTTGAGGCCAGCCTGATCTACAGAGTGAGTTCCAGGACAGCCAGGGCTACACAGAGAAACCCTGTCTCAAAAAACAAACAAACAAACAAACAAACAAACAAAGAATAAAGTCAGACAAAGGTGAAAATGATTTTTTGAGTCACACCCAGAATATTACCACTTTGTAATGACTCTAATTACTGTTAATGAGATAATGTCACCTAGTAAACCTTTGGAATATAGGGTGTCACCTATAACCGCCTTGAATGTACCCAATCATGACCAAAACACAGGGTGTGCTTTATGGTGTCTTAACTGGGGCCAGCCACAGTTCAAGGGTCCTGTGTGTTCTCCGATGTGGTACCCTGTTCTATGTGTTTGTCCTCTGTCCCCAGACTACATAATGGAGATCCTCATGAACCTCGTACGGAAAGCCAGGAGCCGTAACATCAGCACCCTCCACCCGTTCTTCAACATTAACAAGTGCGTCAGAGATGGGCTGCAGGAGACCCTCCCAGACAACGTCCACCAGCTCATTTCTGGGAAGGTTTACATCTCCCTCACCAGGGTGTCGGATGGAGAGAATGTGCTGGTGTCAGAGTTCCATTCCAAAGATGAAGTGGTGGATGTAAGCATTTTGCCTCCCTGGGTGTGGTCACATGAAATTGCAGTATAGGGCTGTCATTGTCTCACTGGACTGGGGCCATGGGAATGCTACACATTCAGAGACTTTGTCTGGTCACCCGGAAGCCTTATCATGCCAGGACTCTTTAATTCTCTTAATTTTTCCAGTGCTGGGAAGGGAGATAGGGTTTTGGTCACACCAGGCAAGTGCTTGACTGTGCAGCTGCACCCTACCACAAGTTTTCTTTTTTGTTTTTTTAAGACTCAGAGAACTGGTTTGGGTGTGCCCCACACCTCGGCATATGCATGTTATGCAGTAAGGTTGGCTTTTTGAATGAAGCTTCTCCAGGGTGAGACCATTCTTGTTTGTTTCTATTGCCTGTTCTTGTACAGAGAAGATCATTTTTGCCATATCAAAATGCCACATTTGGCATATATATATGCTTTTTTTTTTTTTTTTGGTTTGGTTTTTCGAGACAGGGTTTCTCTGTGTAGCCCTGGCTGGCCTGGAACTCACTCTGTAGACCAGGCTAGCCTCGAACTCTCGAACTCAGAAATCTGCCTGCCTCTGCCTCCCAAGTGCTGGGATTAAAGACGTGCGCCACCACCGCCCGGCTCATATATATGCTTTTTATAGTTCTTGAATGAATGACTACATTTGAGTCCCTATGAGGCTGAACAAGTGTCCAGCAGCCCTGCGTGCAGTCTGGTCCTCCATTCAAGTTTCTAGTAGCTTCTGAACTGCGGACACCTCTCTGTTCTCAACGGACAGCGTGTTGTCCAGAACAGTGATTCTCACAGTGTGGTCTAGGGAACCACTGTTCTATATGGCCCCCAGCTGGCTTCAGGAGAGCTCTAAGGGCGGGCGCAGGGTCTTCCTGTAGAGCCTAGGTGAGATGCATCATTCCAGCCCCTTATGCCACCAAGTCAGCAATGATGTGGTCAGCCTGAGGATTAAGGACAGAAGATTGAACTGTGTGGACAGTAAAGCTAAGGGGCTGGCATTGCTGCTAAGACCCAAGGGCCTCAAATACAGTAGTGAGTGTCATTCATTCACCCAGGTATTAAATAAAACCTACTGTCACCAGGAGGCAGAGGCAGGTGGATCTCTGTGAGTTCAAGTCCAGCCTGGTCTACAGAGCAAGTTCCAGGACAGCCAAGGATACAAGGAGAAACTTAATCTTGGAAAAACCAAACCAACCAACCAAACAACAGCCAAAAACAAAACAAAACAAAACCCTACTGTGTGCAGAGAGCATTTCACTTGTGCTGCTCACCTGGGAAGCGCTGTGCCCTCTGACAGTCTACTTTTTTCTCACAGGCCCTGGTGTGCTCCTGCTTCATCCCTCTCTTCTCTGGCCTAATCCCTCCTTCCTTCCGAGGTGAGGTAAGTGTTGGGGGTCGCTGGGCAGCCGAGTGTTTGAGGTCCCCATTTGTAGTGAGCTGGGCTCTGACTCCTATGACTGTATCTAACCCTAGAGCTGGGATCTTCAGTCTCGAGGACAGAAGCTGAGCTAGGCATTCCCAGCAGACTGACACAGACTTACACCCTCCAGGAGTTTCCTCCACCTCCTGTCTGCTGTCTGTCAGGTACACTGGCTTGGCTCCCTTAATCTGCTCTTGAGTACCCTAGGAAGCCTCTTGGTGGCCTAATTTGAGTATAAGATGCTTAAGAATTAAATTACTCTTGTTAGGCAGTTGATTTTCATGGGACTATGGGCTAGCTGTCTATTTCTTTTTTTAATCTTGTAGACAGGGTCTTTCTATGTAACTTTGGCTAGAATTCTCTAGGTAGACCAGGCTGGCCTTAAACGCACAGAGTCTTGACTCTGCCACCTAAGTACCAAGACTAAAAGACAAGCAAGTGTCATCACACCCGACAGTGAATCAATCTACATTTTCTTTTGTTGTTGTTGTTTAAGTTTCTTGATATGTGTGAGTATCTGCCTGAGTGTATGTACCGTGTGTGTTCTTTGTGGGAATAGCCCAGAACTAGGCTGCTAGGGAAGCTAGTGATTAAGCACACCTTCGACCTTGATACTGGTCCCCAGTTATCTTGTGACATAATATAGGCATGTGATCTTTCCAGAACTAAGTGGAAGGGACCTAGGAGCATTGTGGCGATGTCCATACACTCTTAGAACGCACGCCTGGATTTTCCTCTAGACAGGAGAGTCAAGAGTTCAAGGTCAGCCTTAGCTACATAAGACTCTGTCATGACACAGTGACTTCCACAGGTAATCCTAGCAATCAGGGATGGAGGCTGGAGGATCATGCGTTCAAGGCCAGAGTGTAACCCCCTTTTCAAAAGAAAAGTATTACAGGAAAGCAGGCTCAATTGAATACCTTGTCCTAGATCTCCCAAAGGGAGTCTGGTTTTGAACCTATGGCCATGTGTCTCCTTGGTGCAGGGTTCATATCACATACTATCCCTAGTATATATAATACCCTTTGTTTATATGGTCCCTTTATGCACACAATAAGGACTCACCTATGGGTGTCCACCCAGCATTAGGACTTGGGAAGCATACCATGGAGTGGACACTCATCGCCATGAGTCTCTCTCCCTGGCATGGCGGACATCCTTTGCAGCAGCACACAGCAACCTTGAAAGTCAGGAAGAAGGTTCCTGGCAGAGTGGTTCCCAGACCACCATATTGGCTGCAATGTCTTGTAAAAACACTTAAACACAATCTCCTCCCTCTTCCCTTCCTTACAGCGGTACGTGGATGGAGGAGCGAGCAACAACGTCCCTGTGCTAGATGCCAAAACCACCATCACGGTGTCCCCTTTCTATGGTGAGCATGACATCTGCCCCAAGGTCAAGTCCACCAACTTCTTCCATGTGAATATCACCAATCTCAGTCTCCGCCTCTGCACCGGGAACCTCCATCTTCTGACCAGAGCACTCTTCCCACCGGATGTGAAGGTGAGCTGGGGTGCCACTCTCTGCACCCCAGATAGCTGAGGACACTAGTTAGTCTCTCCATGAGCAGACAGAAAGAGATTATGCCATGGTGGTGACTCAGAAAGATTGCTGTCCTAGAGCTGGGCGATCATCCCCCTGGCCACAGGCTCTACCAAGAATCACATGGACAGACGTTGAGTTCAGACTCACCTTCAGGGATTCGGGGCTAAGAAGTCATGGGTAGGGGATGGTGTCTACATTTCTTTTCCTGTGGTTATGATTTTTTAAAAAAAATCCTGACAAAGGGAAGTTTTCTGAAAAAAAAAATTTTTATTCAGTTCAAGGCACAGTCCACGATAACAGGGAAGTCTGGAGCTTGTGGCAGTGGGTCACATGGAGTCCACAATCAGGAAGCAGGGTGCGATGAATGTGTGCCCAGCTTCCCTTCTCCACGTGTAAAACCCAGGATCCCAGCCTGGGAGTGGAGCCACTCACAGTGGGTGGGGCTTCCTGCCCCAACTAACACAGTCATGATAAACTCCCACAGGCCTGCTTAGAGTCCTGTCTCCTAGGTGAGTCTAGATTGTATCAAGTCAGCAGTTGGCACTACCCATAGAAGGGTAGGTGGGTGATACATACCTGTATTCCAGCACCCAAGAGACTGAGGCAGGGGGGTAGAGAGCTTGAGTTAAGTCTGGGCTTCCTGGAAAGACCCTTCCTTAAAAAACAAAACAAACAAACAAACAAACAAAAAAACAAAATTGAGGGCTAGAGAGATGGCTCAGCAGTTAAGAACACTGACTACTCTTCCAGAGGTCCTGAGTTCAATTCCCAGCAACCTCATGGCAGCTCACAACAATAATGGGATCTGATGCCCTCTTCTGGCATGCAGGCATACAAGTAGACAGAGCACTCATACATAAATACATAAATAAATAAAGTTTTTGTTTTGTTTTGTTTTGTTTTGTTTTGTTTTGAGACAAGGTTTCTCTGTGTAGCTCTGGCTGTCCTGGAACTCACTCTGTAGACCAGGCTGGCCTTGAACTCAGAAATCTGCCTGCCTCTGCCTCCCAAGTGCTGGGATTAAAGGCGTGCGCCACCACTGCCCGGCAATAGATAAAGTTTTTTTTTTTAAATGTTTTTAAAAAATGAACTAGAAAGATGGCTTAGAGGTGAAGAACATTCTCTGCTCTCGTAGAGGACCTGAACTTGATTCCTAACACCCATGACGGGTACACAAAGCCTGTAACTCGAACACCAATGCCTGTGGCTTCTATGAGTACCTATATACACATGAGCATACCTATATATGCTGGGCAATGGTGGTGCATGTCTTTAGTCCCAGGGCTTGGGAGGCAGAGGCAGGCAGATCTCTGTGAGTTTGAGGCCAGCCTGGTCTACAGAGCTAGTTCCAGGACAGCCAGGGCTACACAGAGAAACCCTATCTCAAAAACAAAAACAAACCCTCCACCAAAAGAAAATACATATTAAAAAAATAATAATAAATCTTAAAAACACAACCACAAACAAGGTGCGGTAGTGCATTCCTTTAATCCTAGCTCTCAGGAGGCAGAAGCAAAAGGATCTTTGTGACTTTAAACTAGGGCTATAGAAAGAGACCCTGCCTCAAAAACAAACAAACAAAAACAAACAAAAAACCCAAAAAAACCATGGGCCCTTAAGATGGCTCAGTGTGTAAAGGCGCTGGCTGCCAAGTATGACAAAGTTTATTCTTGGGAACCCACAGAGCAAGAGAAAGTAATTTCCTGTAAATTGTTCTCTGATTTCCATGTGCACGCATGGACACACACACACACACACTAGATATTTGAAATGAAACAGGCAAGGCCCCAGACATTTCGATTTTCTCTTTTCGTGTGGTATTGAAGATGGATGGAGGTCATGGCCTCACATATGCCAGGCAAAGGCGGAGCACTGAGCCATGCCCCCAACCCTCACTGGTGGATTATGGGTAAGGCCTCATAGCTGAGCCACACCTCCCATGTCCTCAGTTCTGGGCAAGAGCTACACTGGTGAGCCATGCTCCCAATTCAGAACTCTTTTCATGTTGGTTCCTGACAAGATTCCGATTTATACCCCATCAAGGAGCCACCACAGCCAGGGGGTTCTCTTTTCTGATGGGTCCTTTAGTGCAGCGACCATGTCTCCGCGGGTCTGTTGAGAGAACCTGGCCACCTATACCCAAGTTTCTCACCAATCATGATGTTCAATGGTGACCGTCCAGGGACAGTTAGGGTAGTACCGTGTTGGCTACAGTGCCAAGGCTTAGCCCCAGGCCGAGGCTGTGTGGAACACTCACTGCTCCTGTTGGCAGAGTATCTGTAGAGAAGACATTGGAGCTGAGACCTGGGGAGGCACAGAGTTAGGTAGACCCTCTCATGGGGCCTCCACGCCTTGGATGTCCTAGGTCTTTAGAGGGCATGGCAGTCACAGCCCAGTGGTTCACCTGCCTGATTTGCTCGCAGGTGATGGCAGACCTGTGTTTTCAAGGGTACCTGGACGCCTTCCGGTTCCTGGAGGAGAACGGTAGGTCCTGCCTAGGGGTTACTGCAGAGTCTTTCAGTTCTGTCATCCAGCCTCATGGCTTTCCCTGAGGCTCACTTTACCCGCTTCTCAGCCCTGTGGGATAGGGAACCTTTGCCCAGGTTTTAGATGGCTGGGGAGGAGAGGCCAGCAGGGCAGGGGCAGCCATCATGATACAGAGCTGGGATGTGAACCTGGGAAGACTGACCGCACTGTAGGGCCCCTCCTCTGCAGGCAGCTTGGTTTTCTTTGGGCTCTTTTGCGAGCCCTTAGCATAATGGACTGTTTGACAGGGCTCCAGGGCAGTTTCCAGATGAGGGTGTCAAAATCTGCTCCCTAGCCAAATGTGGGTCCCACCCAGATGAGACTTCTTCCCAGCAGGCACCTGCCCCTGAGTCATCCAAGCTTACCTGGGTGACCAGGTTGGACTCTGCATATGTAGTCACACAGTGGGATGGCATGTTGACATCGTGACTGTCTCAGTTTACACAGGCATGTCCTATAATCACACAGAGAGGAAAGCCAGCCCTTCTTAAAACATGTCCATGCCATAAGCCGGGCCTGGTAGCATGGGCCTGTCATCTCAGCTACTCAGGAGGCTGAGGCAGGAGGATTGTAGTTCAAGGCCTAGCTTGGTTGCCAAGAGAGCTGAAAACCAGCTAGCCTAGGCTACTTAGTAAGACTTCGTGCATATGTGTGTGTGTATGTATGTATGTGTATATTTGTATGTATGTATGTTATATATATGTGTGTGTGTATACATATGTATGTATTAAGTATATATGTGTGTTTGTGTGTGTATATATAGCCATATACATATGTGGCTAAGGCTATAGCTCAGTGCTAGTGTTAGTGTGCATGCCTAGTATATAGAAGGCCCTGGGTTCAGTCCTCAGGCCCATCAGGAAAAGAAAGGAAGAGAAGGAAAAGAGGGAAAGGGGAAGATAAAAAAGGAGGATTAGTAGAACATTTGACCAGCATGTGTGGCATAGAAACACATTTATGGAGACAGAGGAGAAGATATTTTTGTAAGGACAGATGTACATTTATAACAGAAAGCATTCCTGTATGCTGAACCAGGTCACCACAGAGCCATGGCAAGAGAGTCTGCAGCCTTAGAGCCAGCCTGAGCTATCTAGTGAGACCTTGGCTCAAAGGGAAGAAACAAAAAGCACAAGAGAAGAAGAAAGACAGAGTCAAAGAGAGAAAGAGAGACAGGGAATGGATGTGGCACTGCCTGCCTCTCAGTACTTGACAGCCACGTGACAGAGGGTTTTATCTTGGACACCAGAACTGTCTCTGCCAAATAACAGCCGTGTGACTTTGAACAAACGTCTGTGCTTGTGATTCCTCAGCTGACGGTTGTCTTAGTTGGGGTTTTATTGCTGTGAAGAGACACCATGGCCATCGCAAGTCTCATAAAGGGAAACATTTAATTTCCTTCACAAAACATTCCATTTTTCTGAAATGGCTGACAGTTCACAGGTTTAGTCCGTTACATCGTGGCAGGAAGCATGGCCACTGTCCAGGCAGACATGGTGCAGGAGATGGAGTTGAGAGTTCCACATCTGGATTGGCAGGCATCAAGGAGAGACTGTCACACTGTGTGTTGCGTTGCTTAAACATATATGACCTCAGAGCCTGTCTCCACAGTGACAGTGACATACTTCCCATAACAAGGCCACACCTACTCCAACAAGGCCACACCCACTCCAACAAGGCCACACCCATGCCAACAAGGCCACACCCATGCCAACAAGGCCACACCTACTCCTATGAGGCCACACAATAGGAATCAAACACTTGAGACTGTGGGGGGCCATTCCTATTCAAACCACCACACAAGTAGACCGGATGATTCTGGTAGCTGTTGAATGACCACTGACTGCTGTTGTTCAGGGCCTGGATTTTGTGCTCATCCTGTGAGAGAAGAGCTATTTGTTCATTGTAGTATTTTACTTTAAAGCTTGTGAACAACAGTTGCAGAGAGACTCTTACACAGCTAGAGAGTGAGCTAGCGAGCCGGGCAGGAACCACAAACCACACTCCCATCGGCCCAGCTGCACACGCCATATTCCTCTCTGTTCTGCTGAAAAATCACAAGCACAGACGCTTGTTCAAAGTCACATGGCCATTAGTTGGCAGAGCCAGCTCTGGTGTCCCTTACCGCACACCCTGCATGGGATTGTAGCAAGTGTGCCGTGCTGTGTTGATTCA
Organism: Grammomys surdaster; assembly: GCF_004785775.1. Classification (NCBI taxonomy): domain Eukaryota; kingdom Metazoa; phylum Chordata; class Mammalia; order Rodentia; family Muridae; genus Grammomys; species Grammomys surdaster. The sequence goes on from NW_021620598.1 coordinate 1,330,896, forward strand.
CCTTCCCCGCTGTCAGGAGCAGAGTGGGACCGGTAGAGGAACACAGTCTCCCATCTATCTCTCCCTTCACGGGTATCTCCGTGTTCTCTGCAGGCATCTGTAATGGACCACAGCGCAGCCTGAGTCTGTACTCGGAGGAGATGGTGCCAGAAGCCTGCTTGGAAAATGGCAACCTTGTGGGAGACAAGGTGCCAGTCAGCCTATGCCTCACAGCTGTGCCCTGTGATGAGAACATCTGGGAGATGCTGTCCCCCAAACTCAGCACAGGTACTGCTATTGTGGGGCAGGATGAGACTGGAGTGTGCCAATCAGTACAAGGGACTGGGCCGCCTGTTGTTTGTGAGGGGGAAAGGTACCACTTGTCCCACAAGAATTCTCTGGGGTTATGGGGACAGGCCATAGGGATATCACCATCTACTACACAAGCTGGCCACTGCCACCCATCCCTGTACCTTCTGCTATCCTTAGAGATCATGATCAGGAGGACAGCTGATGCAGTTGAGCCCAGTGTTACCCACACAGGCTCCAGCCCAGCAGCCAGGCCCAGGCCCACCCTGCCCAGCTGCCTCCCTACTGCCTCCAGCTATGTTAAGAGCCGTGGATATGAGGGAGGACCTGGGATCCAGCCTCAGTCTCCGAACTCTTCATTCAGAATGCCTTTGGAGTCACTGTTGTCTTCTTGTCCATCTGTCTGTCTCTCCTTAGCTCCCTCGTTCTTCAACCGTGGTTTTAAACCTCCATGTGATGTACTTTATCTTATTGGCTGTTGAGTAGATTCCAAATGTTCTAAATTTCTGTGTCCCTACAAATTCCTGTGCTGACAGCAGAATGGGGGGTTGTCCTTAGGAGGTGGAGGGTTTAAGGAAAACCTTAGCTACATCGTGAATTCCGAGTCAGCCTGGGCTACGTGAAATCCTACCTCAAGAACAAAAATAATTCTCATACTGAAATCCAAGCCCCCAAGGGGATGGTATTGGGAGGCAGGCATTGGAACAACTCCTGAGGGCAAGGCCTTCCAAATGAGACTGGTGCTGTAAAGAGGGCCAGACTGTGGTGGCGCACACCTTTAGTCCCAGCACCTGGGAGGCAGAGGCAGGTGGATCTCTGAGTTTGAGGCCAACCTGCTCTACAGAATGAGTTCCAGGACAGCCAGAGCTATATAGAGAAATGCTGTCTTGAAAAAAAAGAGGATTGGAGAGAAGGCTTGGCAGTTAAGAGCACTGACTGCTCTTCCAGAGGTCCTGAGTTCAATTCCCAGCAACTACATGGTGGCTCACAATCATCTGTAATGAGATCCAATACTCTCTTCTTGAAGGTAGCTACAGTGTACTATACATAAAATAAACAATTCTTAAAAAAAGAAAAAGAAAGAAAGAAGAAGAAGAAAAGAGGGTCAATGGATATCCTCCAGTCCTTCAGTCCACAGAAGTGCAACCTGGGCCATCACCAGACACCAGTGACTGCTGGCATCATAATAATTGGCCTTCCAGCATCCAAATCTGTGAGGAGGCCGTGTTTGTTGTTTATAGAAGTGGCTGGGTAACAGTGTGACAGTGGTCTGATCCACCAAGTCAGACAAAACAGACAGACTAGTCCACAAACCAGCTTCCTGCTTGGCCCAGGACAGGCTCAGCCTTGAATGGAACCCAGTGTCTGCCCTCCAGGCAGTAGCTGTTCTATGGGAGGTATCAGGTCATCAGGGGAAGAGCGAGCCAGCTGAGGAGTGCGGGTGTTGTCAGGGAAGTTGTGTACTCCCTCAAACTTATCTGGAAACACTGAAGAGTCATAGACCTAAACCTGTGCCAATAGCGGGGAGGGATAGTGGGAGAGGGGGAGCGGGGGAGGGAGAGCGAGTCTTACTATGTAGCTCACACCAGCCACAAACTTGAAATCCCCCTGCTTCAGTTTCCCAAGTGCTGAGATTAGAACCACCACACCTGGCTTGAGGCAGGTTTCTGATTACCTCAGCATCACCCTCGCTGTGAGAGAAATGGCTCACAAGCCCCAGCATGTTGGATCTGAGCAGCTGCCGGCCTTTTGGCTCCAGGCTTCCTGTCTTTCAAAGCTCATCTTTGAAAGAGGGGCTTGAATCCTGGTATTCTCAGGAGCTGTTCAGACTTATAGTCCCAAATTGCCTTTTTTCAGCTCTGAGTGAAGCGATTAAGGACAGGGGGGGCTACCTGAGCAAAGTCTGCAACCTCCTGCCTGTCAGGATCCTGTCTTACATCATGCTGCCCTGCACTCTGCCCGTGGAGTCGGCCATCGCTGCAGTCCACAGGTGAGCATCGAGGCATGGCGTGGTAGCCAGTGAGCTACCACAGAGCTCACTGTCAGAGAGTGGTGTCAGCCCAGGCTGGCTGTATGTCACAAGATGGAGCCCCTGGGAGAGGCCCTCCCTCCTTGAGCCATGGCTATATCCGCAGCGTGCTGTACGCTCTGAAGGCATCTGGAGACTCATGGCTTTTAAGTGTCATCGGGTCCTAACCATTCATCATCTCCTGGGGAAACTAAGAGGTAGAAGCCACCACTCTGTAGCTACCGAGCTGGTGAATTAGAAGGCCAGGCCTAGGAACAGGTCCTTTGCTGTCCCTTGGGCCTGTGTTTCAAATCACTGTACTGAACTGAGAGGCCCATTCCCCTCTGGCCATGGTTACATGATCTGAATCAGAGTCAGTAGTGAGGTGATCCTGGAACTTGGGAACGGGCTCCCTCTCAAACAGCACAGCAAGGCAGCAGCTCAGTTTAGTCATCAGAATAGCAGGCTGCATCCCTTCCACAGCTGTGTGGCCCTGGACTAATGAAGGTGCCCCTCTGGGCTTCAGCTTTCCAGAAGCAGAAGACTGATTGTGAGGTCCTGGGTGTGGAATAGTGTGCTCCCGTGTCCGGTTAGCAGTAGGGATTTGTTTTCAGGTTGACTTCCCTTGTTGGAAACTTCTGAGGGTTTGGTTTTGTTGTTGCTACTTTGGAACTCTGGGTATTTGCACAGACTTACCAGTTAAGCAAGTTCAAACAGGTAAACATCGCAGAAATGTTTTGAGCATCACACCAGTGCTCAGAAGGTTCAGACTTTTATACTGGGTGTGGTGCCACACACCTGTGGTCCCAGCACTCTGGGATGGAGGCTGAGGCAGAAGGGTCAGGAATTCAAAACTATCCTGGGCCACAGAGTTAGTCAAGGCCAGCTTGGGCTATGTATAGAGACCCTGTCTCATAACCAAAATGTGTCCAGGGATGGAGCTCGCTGGTTGAGTGGATAGTCGGCACAGTTCAGTCCACATGCTACTGTTAGGAAAGAGAAGGGAGGGAAGGAGAGAGAGGAAGGGAGAGAGGGAAAGGGGGGAAGAGAGAAAAGGAGAGGGGGAGAGGAGAACAAAGAGGGTGAGAAAGGGAGGAGGGAGAGGAAGGAAGGGAGGGAAGGAGAGGGAGAGAGGGAGAGGAAAAGGGGGAGAGAGAGAGGGAAAGGAGGAGAAAGAGAAAGGGAGAGAGAAAAAGAGGAAAGGAGAGGGGGAGGAAGGTAAGAGAGAGAGGGAGAGAGAGGGAAGGAGAGGGAGAGGGAGATAGGGAGAGGGAGGGAGGGAGGGAGGGAGAGAGAGAGAGAGAGAGAGAGAGAGAGAGAGAGAGAGAGAGAGAGAGAGAGAGGAAGTATGTTATTTAGAGGTTCTGGATGTGCCTTTTGCCCTGGACCTCTCCTGGTGTCCTTATCCTGTCCAATCTGGGCCGGTACCTCATGGACGTGACCCAGCCCAGCCCTTTCATTTCTTTGGATCCTGTCTCTTTTTCTTGGCATTTCCTTTGTTTTTCTGAAGTGGAGCCTTCCTAAATCCCCACGGAAACAGCGGTCTGCCAGCCTCCTTAGAGCCTCACCTGTTGCCTGCCCCTGACTGCTGGGCAGCTGCTCACAGACCTGCGGGCACAGTCTGTCCTCTGAGAGCCTAGCTGGGGTTTCCATGCGATTATCCATGACTTCCACCTGTTCTCCTCTGTGGCCTGTAGGTTCTTGGTCTTTCTGCCCCTCCTCAGCCAGTCTTTCATTCCACCTGGTTCTGACTTCTGAGTGCTGGGGTTAAAGGTGTGCACCATCACCTTCTCAGATTTACCTTCCGGTTCCACCCTCCGGGTTTTAACATTAGGAGCATGAGTGAACTTATCCACTCTGACTGGTCTTTTCTTCCGGTTCCTTTACTTGAGCGTTCTCATCTTGGTTTGTAGGTGCTGGGAGAGGGGCATTGAGGGTGTGTCTGTGGAAGTGGATGTGTCTGTGTGTTGAGGGGTAGTTCGACATCTATGTATGCATTGATTGATTGACTGATTTTGTGTCTGTGTGTGTGCCTGTGTGTGTGTGTGTGTGTGTGTGTGTGTGTGTGTGTGTGTGTGTGTGTTTTAACACAGGTTCTCACTGTTTGAAGAGGCAGGCTGTCCCTGAATTCTTGATCCTCCTGCTTTAGCCTCCAAGTGATAGATACGCACCACAGTGCTTAGGTGAGTGTTCTGGCATACCGCCTTTTCCAGCTATAGCAGGGCCACATCCTATGTGTGGCGGTCAGAGGACAACTCTCAGATGTTGGCTCTCTCCTTCCATTGTCTGAATCCTAAAAATCAAACTCAAGGTGTCAGGGAAGAAATGGTTCACAGGGCAGAAAACACTGGTACCCTGTGAACCATCTCTCTGACCCATGTGCTTGTACTTCTGAGACAGAATTTTAACTCTGTAGCCCAAGCTGGCCTACAACTTACTGTGTAGATCAGACTGACCTTAAACTCAAGTCAGACCTCTCTTGTGCATGCAGGGTGGGGATAAGGCATAATTCACCTCTCCCCCATCCCACTGCGATCTTATATCAGGGACATCAGCATCACTCCCTGCCTAGGAGCAATGCTGAGCCAGCCTGCTTCTGCAGGAAGCAGGTCTCCCTTGGGGGTGCTTCCTCCTTGTCCTTCCTGGAGGCTTGGATACAAGGCCAAGTTTGACTGTATTACCAGTGCTTTGCGGTGTCTGGTTCCCTCCCCTTCTGGCTGACGCTATGGAATCTCTTAGCCAGGTCAGCAGTTCACACATGCAGCCAGCTCAGCTGCTTAGGAAGCTAAGGCCCCTAAAAAAAGCCCAGGAGGTCTAGGCCAGCCTGTCAAGAACTCTGTGTGAAAAGAAATAAATAACCCAGGTCTGTCTCCCCGCTTCTCCTCACTTTGCTCTCTTGGCAAGCCTACTGCGCGTGTGTGGGTCCTATACCTCTGGATAGGACTTGCAGGAAGCTAGTCTTGTCTGTGTCCCCCTCATTTGTATCTCAGAGCATTTGTATCTTTAGTTTCTCCACCAAAATCCTGGGGCAGCTTTACTGATCCAGTGTCCCCCTTGAACAGCTTCTTCACCGACAAAATAAATCGAATTAAGTCAAAGTTGTTGTAAAAAGGCAGGTTTATTGGGGCAGGTCTGGGTTGGGTTCACCAACGTCACAGGAGGGGGAGGATCATTGAACTTGCCAGGCTGAGCTCCAGTAGAGGCTGCTGGGGGAGTAGGGGAGGGGAGTTGTGAAGTGATGGTTATTTGATAAGTTTAGGGCCCTTTAGGTGGGTCTTTAGGTCCAGTGATTACTTTGGAATCTGGAACTGGGAGCTGGCTTTGTCCAGTGTTTTGCATGAGCTTTTGCAAGCATGGGCTCCTGGTCAGAAGAGAAGGGATGGGGGAGGTGTGGTCTCTTGACCCATACCTTTGTTCCCAAACCTCCAGTCTACCACCCCTCTGGAGTCAGACTACTGCTCAGGGGAGGCTCTTACCAGCTACCTACCTCTTGCCAGAGTCTACAGATGGTTTTGGACCCTGTGGTGCTACAGTTGGATTCAGATTAGCCATGCATGGCCTCTGTGGAGCGCCCAGGCCTCGGCCAGCATTTGTGCCCATGTACATATATGTGCATTAGGTAGAACGACCCCAAGTTGCTGTCTTTCCTATTCACTCCCAGGAGCTTTCTGGAACCTTAAATGGTCTGTGTGCTTCAGAGATTTTTGAAGGTTTGCTGTTGTGATGATATCCCAGATATGTCTTAGGGAGGGTATCAGATTGGAGTTAGAGGTGATACAGGCAGCTCACTTTGGATAAAGGTCACTGTTAGGACTGCTTTTTTTTTTAGGATTTATTTATTAATTTTATGTATATGAGTACACCGTTGCTGTCTTCAGACACACTAGAAGAGGGCAGCGGATCCCATTCCAGATGGTCGCGAGCCACCACTTGGTTGCTGGAAATTGAACTCTGGAAGAGCAGCCAGTGCTCTTAGCCACTGAGCCATCTCTCCAGCCCCAGGACTGCTTTTTATTGCAGTGTTGGCCACTTTTTATTGACCTTTTTTTCTTTTCTGGTTTATCTTTAGACTGATACAGTGAGCACATGTGTGCATGTGGTATTTGTGCCCATGTACATATATGTGCCATGTGTGTTTCTATGTGGAGTACATATGCATGGTTTCTGCTATGAAATATAATGCAGAGTTAAGGGGGCACTTGGAGGGCCCATCCCAAGATGTCTTCCTGAGAAATCCCACCTTGTGACAAGACCTGGTATAAGGGAGGTCTATTGTGGGGGAAGGGAAGGGAGCCAGACGGGGGGGGGCAGAGAAGGACAGAAAGAGAAAGGGAGACTGGCTGGGAACATGTGGGAACAGAGAGAGGAAGAAAGTGAGAGAGAATAAGGGAGAGAGAAGGGAAGAGACAGAGGGGCAGGGCTGGGGTAACAAACAGTCCTCTTATAAGCTACCAGGCTACCCATACCTGGTGGCAGCTCAGGTAGCAATGGAGGCAGGTGATGACCTAAGCTGTTGTTAGGTCTCTGTTGCTAGGTGCCTGGGAGGAGCCTACCAGAATCACCTGTAAGCCAATAGTGTCCTTGGCTTCCTTCCCACAGGCTGCTGATGTGGCTCCCTGATATCCAGGATGATATCCAGTGGCTACAATGGGCGACATCCCAGGTTTGTGCCCGAATGACGATGTGCCTGCTCCCCTCTACCAGGTAAAAATACTTTGGCCTAGGCTCTGTGGGCCAGATGGGCATCCATGTTGTTCCCAGAGCTCTTAGGGTCAGAGCTTGGGTCTTGCCGAACCTAACGAGCCAGGCTCAATGACCTGACCTCAGCATGCCGATTAAAGAAACCAGTAGCAGAAAAAGCAGATTTATTTGAACACGAAAAGGTTCAAGCCAACCCCCTCTCCCATTAATCTTTAGGATAACAACAAGAGGCTTAGGTTTAAATTGAGGTCTTAATCAGGATGTCCTGATGACCATTGTCTGGGCCTCAGTCTCTCCTGTGAGGTTCCTACTTTCTCTCCCTAGCATGAGGTTCCTAGGGAAATCTCAGTTCTTTGACCTCTGTTGTATCAAAGGGCTGAGAGTCAGAGGGAGGGCATGGCTGTCTCTTCAGCGTGTCTTTCCTGCCAGAACAACTATAAGGCTTTGTGCTCAGGTTACATGCAAACATTCTAGCAATGTCTGACTCTGTGTCAAACAGGTGACAAGAGCATGTTGTTGTGGAGGAGACCCATGGTCCAGTTGTGGGCTTGTTGGTGGGTGAATCTGTGGATGTTTACCAGGGTGTTCAGGTGGTGGAGAAGGCCTCAGGGGACTGGACTGTCACCTCAGCACTGAAGGCAGGAGGAAGCTGTGGCTCTGGGCTGCACCTTTTCAGTGACCAGTCGTGGCCCCACCCTCTCTCGTATCTGTAGAAATTACTGCTGGTTTTTTCTTCCAGCCCCATGCTCCCAGAAATAAGACTCAGACTCAAAATATATTTACAAATACCTTGGCTATATAGCTGGTTCTTCTCAGACTAGATATAACTTAAGATAACCCATTGATTTTTAACCTACATTCTGCCACATGGCTGGTGACCCATGCTCAGGTACCATGAGTCTGTCTCTTCACATCTTTCCGGATGAATCTCTGACTCTGGCTCTACCTCATAATTCTTTCTGCCTCCTGGATGTCCTGCCTTCTACTCTACCTTTTCCTATAGGCCATGGGTTTTTTAATTGACAGGTGATGCAGCCATACAATCTACAACATACTCTCACTACAGGTATCTGTTAGGTTTTGGTGAAGTGTAGAGTTCTAGAGAACTCTGAAATTACTGGGGAGTAAGGAGTTTATTAAGTTTATTGGAGGAGTTATTAATGCCATGGACAGACAGACATCAGGAAAATGGCATAGTAGGGGCTACCAGAGAGTTCAGGCCCCAGCATCAGAGATAGAAGCAGGGTGGGGTCTTTGAAGAGATTCTGAACCCACACAGTGGAGGAGGGAATCTCTCTTTAGACCTTTTGAGGTTGAGGGAGGTGGACAACAAGAGACTACAGCCAGGCTCGAGGCAGGGAGGAGGTGGGGAGCAGGATGTAACCCCTTTGATGCAGACTCACTTCTCGGGTGGAATATTATGAGATGCCCGTCAGCATCTGTGAGAAGGAGACGTGAGCGGAGTCTGGATTCTGACATCAATCACATTCTCACAGTACTGAAGACCTGAGGGCCTTGGGAAGGGCCTGCAGCCTTACTTCCTTTTTTCCTTCCAGATCCCGAGTATCCAAGGATGAGCATGGAACACTCAACCATGGACATCACCCATCTCTCCACAAACCCCAAGGCAGCTCTGCTGGTTTGTAAATTGCTGGTCTCTGTGCTTCCAATGAACTTGGACATTCTCCCTGTGGATGGTCCAGGAGAGGCCAAAGCTGAGGGCACCCTGCCTTCCACTCCAGGTCCAGCTTGACCTTTATCTGGAGCAACAGTGTCTAGATGACGGGTCGGTGGGGATGCTATACTCTCTGTTTCCCTCTGGGAATGGTTCTGTTACTTTTGGAGGCAGCTAGGAAGTTTCTCTCCAGGAGCTGAGCCTGTGCAGCTGCCCCCTGGTGCTCTGTGGTGACCTCATTGCCTGTGACCTCAGGATCACGGGATCTAGGCTATATTGGTAGTTCATAGAAACCAAAGACAATAATTTGGTGTTTAGAAAGCTACTTTTGGTCTGGGTGAAGTCTGGTGCTTGAGAGCTAGCACAAAGAGGACAGTCAAACTGTCTCTCGGCCTGTCAATCGGGGATTCCAAGGGCATCAATGTTTGGAAACAGGAATCCAAACTGGGCAATCTCGTGCAATCTCGGGAGGAAAATTGTTTAGGAAGTGTGATAGGGCAGGCTGTGGCTATCTCTAAAAAGAGCCTACCAGATAACTTATTACTTTCAAGGACACCTTTGGCTCTTACTAAAATAGTTTATAAAGCATTTTATATAAACACACCAGGGAATGTGTAATGAACTACATGTATGATCAGTGTACTGTGACTAGAATTAACCGTAAGATAAAAATCTCTTGTATGTGGGGACGAAACAACACAGGTAGGAAACACAGCGGACCTCTGCCTCCTCAGCCTCAACTTGAACTTGGCTTGCTTTCTCTGCTGTCTCCAAATCGTTGTATAGTCATCTGCCATCACCGCCTCTCTCCTTTCCCATCTACTACACCGGCCTTAATGGGGATAAGTACCCACTTTTCTCAGGTGTCGGTACACAGCCGTGGGGGTGTCGTGTGTTTCCTGTAATTCAGACATTAGAACATAAACAAGCAGACAAACAAGCAAGCAAACAAAAGAAACAAGGTGCTGTTCATACTCTGAGCATTGACAGTGAAGGTGTGTGTCTCCCATGCCTGAGTCTCCTGGAGACCTAGTGAGCTCTAGGTTCGTGCAAGCACTTCTGGGGGAATCACATAATCTCAGTGGGGTTGATCCAGATTGATAGGAAAGGACTCTGGGGGAGACTGTGGTTCCAGAGACAAAGTGTCTAGGCTACACAGAAGATAAAATCGTCCCAAGGGAAGAAAACAAACCAGGAGCTGAGGTGCAGCTCAGTTGTTAGAGGGCTTCTCTAGCATGCATGAAGCCCAGTGTCCAGTCTCAGTACCATATAAACTGTGGCTTGACAGGCAGTGACATGTGCCTGTAATCCCTCAGTAGAGGCAAGAGGATCAGAAATTCAAGGTCATCCTCAACTACTTAGGGAGTTGGAGAGCTGCCTTGGCTAAATGAGACCCTGCCTCAAAAAGACAAAAAAAAAAAAAAAAAAATAGCAGAAACTTCTGCCTTGCTTTGAGCTGCCTCTTTCTGGAAGTTTCTCATCAGTAGAAACTTCCTGCCACCTTATCAGACAAAACTCCCACTGGTTTGGAGTCCTTCCATTCTCAGGAACATTAGGTGTCACACAGTGACCAGCAGGGAGCAGTGTCTTGACTGGTAAGCCCTTAGCAAAGCTGGTTCATCCGTTTAAAAGTAGGTGTGGGTGTGTTTATGCAAATGAGTATGCAAATTAGCCGAATAGCAGAAGGATTGAACGGACACACCAAAAATAACTACAACTGTTCAAGGGAAAAGGGTCCATAATAAATGTGGGGGACAATAAATAAATAAATAAATAAATGTATGTAATTTAATAAAATGTCTCTTCTGCCTCTCCTACAACTAAAAGGGACTGTGGGACAGCCTCCTCTGTAAGTTTGTGTCCTCCCTTGTAGGCCTGCAGGCTGGATGTCCTCCACACTGTGAAATACATGACTGGGTTGGTGCTATATAGCCCAGGCTGGTCTGGAACTATGTAGCTCAGACTCACTTGAATTTTTCCATTCTCCTGCCGCAGCCTTTCCAATGTCATGTTCACACACCTCCACACCAGCCTGGAATGTACATTTTTAGGAACCACTGGAAAAGGACAATAGTGTGGTCTCCAGAACACATGGAGGGAAAATCTGGAGCAAGTAACTGTGACAAAGGGCTGGGTATGCATGTGACTCTCCCCGGCCACAGGTGAGGCCAGTGTAGCCTCAAAGACTACAGGAGCACTCGGGTGGCACATCTAGGAAGGGCATCAAACACAGAGGGCTATCCTGAACAAATGCTTGGATTGTGGACAGAGTGTTCAAGGCTTCAATTGTCCCCAGTGTAATGCCAACAAGGGGGAAGGGCAGGGATAGTTTTCTGATGAATGATTACACTTCCCAGCTTCCTCTTGTGGACTAGGAAGTCATTTCTATCTCTGTAAGGGACTTTTTCGCCTGTAGCCATTTGGCCACTTGTACATGTGGGTGACAAAATGCCCCCTCATTTTTTTTTTTTTTTTTTTTTTTTTTTTTTTTGGTTTTTCGAGACAGGGTTTCTCTGTGTAGTCCTGGCTGTCCTGGAACTCACTCTGTAGACCAGGCTAGCCTCGAACTCTCGAACTCAGAAATCCACCTGCCTCTGCCTCCCAAGTGCTGGGATTAAAGGTGTGCGCCACCACTGCCCGGCTTATGCCCCCTCATTGTTAATAAACACGATCCTACCTAAGGTCAGACCAAGGTTCTTTCTGTCTTCTCTCCCTCTACAGCTGCTTTTTAATAATCTAACAAAGAGAGAACATGCAAGGGCTAAAGTTATGTTTTAGGTTTAAATTACTGTGGTCAAGAGACCTATTTAGGGCTGGAGAGATGGCTCAGCGGTTAAGAGCACTGACTGCTCTTCCAGAGGTTCTGAGTTCAATTTCCAGCAACTACATGGTGGCTCACAACCATCTGTAATGGGATCTGATGCCCTCTTCTGGTGTGTCTGAAGACAGCGACACTGTACTCACATAAATAAATAAATAAATAAATAAATAAATAAATACAGAGAGAGGAGAGAGAGAGAGAGAGAGAACTATTAAAAAAAAAAGGGGCTGGAGAGATGGCTCAGTGGTTAAGAGCACTGACTGCACTTCCAGAGGTCCTGAGTTCAAATCCCAGCAACCACATGGTGGCTCACAACCATCTGTAATGGGATCTGATGCCCTCTTCTGGTGTGTCTGAAGACAGCTACAGTGTATTCATATATAATAAATAAATCTTAAAAAAAAAAAAAAAAGAAAAACCTCTAACCTGTAAGCCCCACTTGCCCCAGGACAGATAACTTCCTGGAATGCTGGAGGCTGTTGTCCGTGTAAGATAACTTCTGCAAACAAGCTTGGTAGCCCCAACTGCACAGGATGTTTTGATCACATATAGGTGAGAGGTATGTATATAGGCAGGAAGTATGTCAGGATGTATGCTTGCCTTCAGTGGATGAAGACTGAAAGTACATAACCTTGTGGGCTTTGCCTTTGTAAGCATTTTGGTGTCATAGTCTGGGAATTCTGGGTATGGACCTAGCTAGAGTCCATTGTCCTGGCCATTAATAAAGCTTGCTTCAAATTTGTCTCAGAAATTGTGACAGTGGTCCTATTCCTGGCCACTGGTATAAACAGACATTGTGAGTTATGAATGACTCTGGGTCCTTAGGGCTTTTTGTTTGCTTGAGACAGGGTCTCTCTATGTAGCCCTGGCTGTCCTGGAACACTATGTAGACCAGGCAGCTGCCCACATGCAGCCCTCTGTTTTGAGTCTGACTTTGGGAAGGAAAGTAGCTAAGTACTGCCCTTGGGTACCCTAGTTTGGGTTAGGATAGGGAACATAGCAATTACTTATGAGTCCCTGCATGGCACCAGGCTTGGATTCACGAGAATATGGGCCCCATCTTTGCAATGCCGATGCGGTACTGAGAATCCAGATGGATAGGCTACGGCAGGGAGGCAGTGACAGGGACAGAGCTGGCTGATAGGCTGCTTGAAGGTTTCTGCTGCTTTCCATGCAGGAAGAACATGGACTTTGAAAGTGTGGATGCCAGAAGATGCTGCTTAAAGAGAAAAAGGTGCAGGAGTCTCCTGGAGGGAGAGGATGGAAAAAGGAGCTAAGCTTTAGCCATCCAGGGCAGCGGTGTCAGGTTGCAAGTCAGAAGACAGGTATCTCACTCTATCTCCAGTAAACTGCAGTTCAGAGTTACAAATGGCTTTTACTACATTGTTCTTTTGAGGCACAGTAGCTGTTTCTGCTACCAAAACACAAACGCACAGCTGTCTGATTTATTTATGTAACTGCCCTCACCTGAACCCCGAACACACAAGAGAGCTCCATTCATCTTTTTAAAAATATGAATCTGGGTAGGTAGTGGTGGTTCATGCGCCTTTAATCTCAACACTTGGGGGCCAGAGGCAGGTGGAGCTCTGAGTTCGAGGCTAGCCGATCTACAGAGCAAGTTACAGGACACTCAGGCCTACACAGAAAAAACAGCCTCGAACACACACACACACACACACACACACCCCGCATAGACCCTTTGGAGACACACACACACACACACACACACACACCCTTTTTACTGGATCCGTAGGAAGGTGTTACGGTATTGAACCTAGCCAAGCTCGAACACACACACACACTCACACACACACCCCCGCATAGACCCTTTGGAGACACACACACACACACACACACACACACCCTTTTTACTGGATCCGTAGGAAGGTGTTACGGTATTGAACCTAGCCAAGCTCGAACACACACACACACACTCACACACACCCCCCGCATAGACCCTTTGGAGACACACACACACACACCCTTTTTACTGGATCCGTAGGAAGGTGTTACGGTATTGAACCTAGCCAGGCTCCATGCTCGGTTCCAGGAGCACACACTCTCTCTTCCCTACGCCCTTCTGGTCGGTCACACTTTAGAAGTGGAACTGAGGCTCCAAGGACTAGACCAGGGTAAGCCGCCATGGAACAAGGGGCTCAGCTCCATTGCCTTTCCACAGACCAGCTCTGCCAATACCCGCAGCTTTCTGGGAGTCCCTGCACGCTCTACGCTCGCACTGGGCTTCCCGGCGTTCTTGTGAACATCCGGGTCACTGTCTCATACGGACCAATGAGCGGAGGCCCTAGAGTCAGGGGGCGGGCCCTAGGCGGTACAACATGGCGGCGCTCAGCACGCAGCTTCCGTGACCTGTAGCCGCGCGTCTGTGTTTGTAGCTGAGCTGGGGTGGGCGCGGGCACCTCCGCGGGGCAGCAGCCGGAGAGGGAGCCATGGGGACTGTGCACGCCCGGGTGAGAGGCCCCGCGGCGGCTGGGCGGGACGCGCGCGCCTGCGCCTGGGGCAAGGGCGGCAGCGAGGGTGTGGGAGCTGCTTTGGGCCCGAGGCTGTCGCGGTCGGGAGGGCGGTGGTGACTTGCACAAGGTCATTCCGCGGAATTTTCCCGAGTGACCTTACAGCACCGGCCTCGATAGGACCACGGCATGGAAGAAGGGTCTGTCAGAACACAAGACACAACAAGTTGTTTTGCAGTCTTGTTTTACAGTTTCCAGTTACTATTAGGTGCATGAGTGTTCGCATGTGTGTATGTGCACTTTGTGTGCAGAGCCTGTGGAGGCCAGAAGGGGGCAATGGATCCCCTGAAATTGTAGTTCCGGAGGGTTATGAGCCTCCTTGTAGGTGTCAGGAACCACTCTGGTCCTCTGCAAGAGCAGCAGGTGCTCTTACTTGCTGAGCCCAGTGCTATTGCTTTAAAAATTGTGTGTGTGTGTGTGTGTGTGTGTGTGCGCGCGCGCGCGCACATATGTGTGGCCATGTAGAGGTCAGAAGACAACAGTTGGAATGAGCGTTCTTCTTCTCCTATGTGGAGTCTGGAGACAATCGAACTCTGGTGATTAGGTCCTAGGGACAAGCTCCTGTACCTGCTGAGCTGTCATCACTTTTGAATTGGCTTTTATTTGCCACCTGGAATTGGGCAGCATCTTGTTCTATACAACAGAATGACCTTCCTTCCCATCCATGGGCAAAGCAAACCATAAAAGAAACTTGTCCTGTCTCAGCATCTACTCCTCCCCTGTCTCTGCCTTTGTAGCCCAGGCTGGCCTCATATTAGTAGTCTTGTCTAAGCTTCTGAGGGCTGGAATTACAAGCATGTGTCCGTATCCTTGGCTCAGTTACTGTCTTTGAATCCTTGATTGTGGCTTTTTTGAGGTTTTTGCAGTTCTCTTCCCCATGTCTCCTATGGTCTGATGAACAAGTTAGTTACTGCTTAGGGACACAGAACTCCTTCATAACCCACTCCAGTGTAAGGGGAGGGGCAGTGTAGTACCTTAGTTCCAATCAACAGCCAATGTCTGTTACTGAATAAGTAGTTGGATACTTCCTGCCAAACTTTCCTTTTTTAAATTGTTCCCCCAAAGCCAGAGAATGTTACAGATCCTCTGAATGCCCTAAAATCAAGACCCATGGCGTCCTGGAGCCAGCACCACACAGAGTGGACACCATCACTTGCCCTGTGACACATTTTTTGGTAGTGTCCCTTAACTTGCAGTAGCACTTAGCACAGGCATCTCTCACAGGGCTCTTTCCCACACCACTGCACTAGAGACACACTCTTCAAACTGTCCTGTTGCCCTGGGTTCATTCCCAATCCAATTGCTCATGGCCACACCCATCTTTACCTAGAAAAATAGTCACATCTCTTAGAACTCAGGTTTAATTACTTTTCCAGTACCTTCCTGAATACTGCAGAAACCTATTAGGCAAGCTCCTCCCTAGCAACACACTTACCCTCTGGGCAAGCACTCGGTGAGCTATATCCATAGATATCTTTAAATGCTTTCCTTCACTAGGCTGTCAAGGCCAGCCTTGAGCTCAGTCTATAGTCCAGGCTGGCCTTGAATTTGGAATCCTTCCTACCTTTGAGTAACTGAGTTTACAGATCCAGTAGCTAGGCATGGTGCTACACACCCTTAATCTCAGCACTCAGGAGGCACGCGCAGTTGGATCTGTCTTGAGTTCAAGCCCAGCTCTGTCTACTCAGTGAATTTTAAGCCAGCCAAGACCATATAGCGAGGCTCTGTCTGTAAACAAACAGTATGTGGTGAGTGAATCTCCAGTAGTAAACAGTTCCTGGAGGATACCGAGCTATGGCAGAAGTGTGAACCACAATAACATCTGCCCTCCAGATCGTGGGGCTTGGTGGTCTCTAATGAACTTTTTTTCATGCTTTGCCGTGTCAGGAACCATCGGAATCTTTTAGAATAATGGAATGCAAACTTTGCTCATACAAGGCGTATTTGCCAACTGTTGGGTTAAGACTGGATCCACATGCACGTTCCTCCTTTGCCTAATGTCATACTTAGAAGAAGTTAATATAGTGTTTTAGTTTTAAAAATATTAACAGCAGAAAACCAATAAATAGCAACACAAATTAATGTATAATTTGTCATCCATGGTAAGTGCCCATATTGGCATGTAACCAATGCCAGCCTGAGTGCCAGGCATTTATTTCTTTCCCCCTCACTAAGTAAAAGAGCAAAAGAGAATTACATTTAATCAGTATCTCATGAATAGGAATTGAGTACAAAAAGAAGAAAAGAAACCATCTGAAGTCACAAATTTCTAACATTTAAGAGATGTCCCTTTGGACCCAAGCATGGTAGCTGTAATCCCAAAAAGTTGGGGGGTTGGAAGCAGGATCAGAATTTCAAGACTGTTCTTGGCTATTTAGTGAGTATGAAACCATCCCTGGGTACATGGTATGTGAGACCCTGCACCCTGCACACATGGGTTCTCGTTCTCTCTCTCTCTCTCTCTCTCTCTCTCTCTCTCTC
>NW_021620598.1:1347497-1485921 GCF_004785775.1 Grammomys surdaster
CTCTCTCTCTCTCTCTTTCTCTCTATATCTGCCTCACTCTGGCTCTGGGGCTCCCCCCCCCTTCCCCCCCCCTTTCTCTTTTTCTCTCTCTCTCTCTCCATATAAATATTTCAAGCACACACAAAACCACACAGAGTCAGAATGGTTCAGAGGTGATATTTAGCGTGGCATGGTGCCTCGTGCCTATAACTGCAGCACTCAAGAGTCAGAGGCCGGAGAATTACAGTGAATTCAAGGCCTATGTTCCTGTCTTAGTACCTCGCCTCCTACAAAGATAGACATTTAAGGTAGATCTTCAGACTATGCAGGGAGCCAACGTGGCCTCATGGTGAAGGGACTTATATGGCCTGGAGTCTAGGCGTGTCTCCCCATAGGTCCTCCGTGTGGCAGAAAGCCTTTAAGTATTCCAGGAGGAGGAGAAGGCAGTGGCAGCCCCAGAGTCCCCTTACTTCGCAGATGTCAGTACTTGAGAGCACTGTAGAGGGGCTTGACTGCAGGAAGCAGCCAGATACTGTCTGCTTGTTCTTGAAAGTCCTTTGAATTGTTGCTCTGAGTCGTCCACTTCAGGGATGCTTGGAAATCTCTGCCATTAAGTGTCCCAGTGTTCGCTCACAGGGACAGATTACATGGTCCATGTACACACAGATAAAGCACTGTGTTATGTGTGTAGTATGTATGTGTAATTGCGTTTTCCAGTCTTCCCAGCCCTGCTCATCCAACCCCAGCCCCCAGAAGCTTGTTAGGAAGTTGCTCTTGTGATTATTTAGTGATAGGATATCTTCTTCAGCCGTCTGAGGCTGGGGTTATAGGCATGTGCTCCATGGTTGGCTTTGTGTTGTTCTGAGGTGGTGACAGTTCATATTACCACTTGGAAGCAGGGGCAGGCTCAGGAGAGCCTTGGCTGCACAGGGCCTATGAGGAGAAAGCTGATCTCAGAAAACTAAAGAAAAGAGCAACCAAGGTTAGGAGTGTAGCTTGGTGGTGTAGACACTGCCAGCATTTGCGTGTGTGAAGAGCCTGCTTTCTGGCCCACTGGCAAGCATATGCAAGGGTTTTTTGAAATCCTTGCTTTACTTACTAGTTACCCAGTGAACATTGCTTATTAAGCACAGTCCTCACGACCTGCACCTGCCCGTTGGCCTACACTGGCCTTCCTTGTGTGTCCCATCCTGTCCCCAGCTCCTCACTCTGACTGAGTGGAGCAGCTGTGCTGGATTTCGTGACACCACCTTTAAGTGGAGGCTTGGCTCCTTTTCACTGTAAGTTCCTCCATCCTTTGCAGAGTCTGGAGCCCCTCCCGTCGAGCGGACCTGACTTTGGAGCACTGGGAGAGGAAGCTGAGTTTGTGGAAGTTGAACCTGAAGCGAAACAGGAAATCCTGGAAAACAAAGATGTGAGTATTCTGTGGACCATCTTGATATTGTTTCTGGAATGTTCTCTTGGTAAGCCCCCATGGAGAAGTGAAGCAGCTGACATGTCAGCAGTTGCAGATAGAGAACCTTGACTTGAGGACAGCAGCGCCTTGTTCCTCCGGTTCTCCTGGGTGTCTCCTGGGTGACACTTGATGGGGCTGGTTTAGGGAAACACATTCTGTTTCTGCTGAAAAAATAGAACGAAAGGTTTTTCATGGTTGGAGAGATGGTTCAGATGGCCTAGGTTTGGTTCCCACTACCCATTATGGTGGCTCAAAACCACCTGTGACTCTAGCTCTAGATTCTAGAGTCTAGAAGATCTGACAGCTTTGCACATGTGTACAAATACGTACATGCAGATAAACACTCATACATAAAATAAAATTTCAAAAGTTTTTTAGGGATGGAGATTTGGCTCAGTGGTTAAAGAGCACTGACTGCTCTTCCAGAGGTCCTGAGTTCAATTCCCGGCAACCACATGGTGGCTCCCAACCATCTGTAATGGGATCCAATGACTTCTTCTGGTGTGTCTGAAGACAGCAACAATGTACTCACATATATAAAAATACATAAATAAATCTTTAAAAAAAAGTTTTCAAAGATAGACTCAAATTATGCTTAAGTTTATATACATATATATGTTTGAATGTATAGATAGATAGATAGATAGATAGATAGATAGATAGATAGATAGATATGAAATTAAAGGTGTATTACCAGCAGAGGATAGCATCCCAGATAGCACCCCTCTACCACAGAGCTACAGCCCCAGCTTTGCAGCTTTTGTTTGTTCCTTTCTCCTAGAAGAGTCAAGGTCATTCTTTACCTGCCTTGTGACCTCTCAAGGTTCTTCATCCCACGCCAAAGGCTGGGTGTGGCCCAGGTTAAGGAGGTTGGGCCTCACAGCTTGTTAGGGTGATCCTGGGTTGTTTGGCTGGAGAGGCCAGAGCTCGTTCATTTATTGTCAAGCAGTACATACTTGGCAAAGGCTAAATCTTAAAATAGGAGTTCAGGGACTGACAACAAAACAAACAAACAAACAAACAAACAATGAATGCAGGGCTGGAGAGATGGTTCAGAGGTGAAGAGTGCTGCTCTTCCAGAGGACTTGGATATCCAGCACCCACATGGCAGGTCGTAGCCAACTATAACTCTAGTTCCAGGGAATCTGACGCTGTCTTCCAGCCTGTGTAGGCACCAGGCACTCACGTGCTCCACAGACATACCTGTAAGAAAACACCCATACGTGTAAAAGTTCAAAAAGAAAGAAGTCAGGAGTAAGACGGTTACTATACTTGAGAAGACCTTGCCCTTTGTCTCAGACCCCACCTCTGGCTACAGTCGCAAGCTGCTTCCTGTGCCACACGTGGTGACCTCTATTCCCTTGTCACATTTAGGTGGTGGTTCAGCATGTTCATTTTGATGGACTTGGACGGACTAAGGATGACATCATCATTTGTGAAATCGGAGATGTTTTTAAGGCTAAAAACCTCATCGAGGTGAGTTTGTTCTCTGTGTGGCACACTTTGCCTATAACTTCTGAAGAATCCAAGACCCACAACCCTGCCCCCAGCCTCTCACTGCAGAGGGACCCAAGCCTGGAGAGAGCCTCCCACAATTTACATGACTTCCAGCTGTCCTTACCCCTGTCCATCCACCCCGCCTGCCTATCCTGCACTCTTCCTGACTCTCAGCATCAGCGCTGTCCCTGGGTTCTGCTGAGCCCTTTGGGATCCTCTGTGGACACCCTGTCCACATCCCAGGCCCTTGCTCTGTTGGTCACAGACTCTTTGCTTTGCTATAGTGGGAGATTGCCCATCCTGTGGCTCCCTCCTGTCCTGCCTTTGGACCACACTGACCTATCAGTAGAGGTCATCCATGGCATCCTTGTGGCTCGGTCCACTGGCTCCTCCTTTTGCTAACTTTGAGTAGTGTTAGCAAAACAGCAGTCAGAAGTTTGCGTTTAAGCTGAAGGTGCTGTCTTAGGACAGTTACATAGAGGTGTAAGTGGTCACAGGTGGAGAGCTTGTTAGTGTGAATGTGCACGCTTCCTTACCACAGCTCGACCATTCCCAGAGGCCAGCTTTGGCTCCTCCTGGTTCTTCCAAGTGTGTCTAACATGAGGGTGAACCCAGGTGGCTGGGAGTGCTGACATTCTCTTTTGTCATTGTGAGGACAGTCCTGTCTCTTAGTACATGTATGGGAAGCCTTACTGCAAACACTTAGTGTCCTTGCTGTGTCTCTCTGTGGATGGGCATTACTAAACTGAGTGCTTGGCTCTCATGGATGGCTGTACATTCAGCGTCTTACTGTTGTGTCACAGCGTGCACGGTACAAGTAGCGTTGCTATGTCAAAGGGCATGTGGTCTGTCACTTCAAGGGTCAGAATATTGGTCTCCAAGGAGATCCATCATTCCACACCCCCGCAGGGGGATGGTCAAGATCCACTCTCCAGAGCTGAAAGCCATGTTCCCTAAGGTCTTGACATCCATTGGACATAGAGTGTGGTTTCATTATTCTAATCTGTGGATATGTCCCTGGGATCAAACTTGGCTTGGTAACAAACACCATATTTCGCTGAGCATCTCACCAGCCTCAAATACTCTATCTGTCTGTCTGTCTGTCTGTCTATCTACCTATCTATCTATCTATCTATCTATCACCATTCATCTCCTGTTTTGTTTGTTTTCCTTATTTATTTATTTATTTATTTATTTATTTATTTTTGTTTAGATATCCTCTCACTGTGTAGCCCAGGCTGGCCTCTATCTTTAGCTCTTCCAGCCTTAGCTTCTGAGTGCTGGGATCACAGAGATGTGTCTATTTTCCTTTGGGTTCTCAGCTTTTGCTCATTCCCAGGAGCTCTTTGTCACTTTGTCACCAGTGTCCTTCCTGACTGTCACCTTTCTTCCTGTCCATCCTTGGCCTTTTCTGTGTCTGGGCACTCATTCCCTGTGCTGGCTGCTGGCTGTCTTAGTCAGGTTCACCTCTTCCTCCTGGGACTTGACAGACATTTCCTGCTGCACAACTCTCAGTGCAAGCATTTATGGGTCACGTGGCTCTCAGTGCTCCCGTGTCTTAGGAGAGCTCACTCTCTGTCGTCTGTCCCTCTCCCAGGTAATGCGGCGATCTCATGAAGCCCGGGAAAAACTGCTTCGCCTAGGAATTTTTAGACAAGTGGATGTTTTAATCGACACGTGTCATGGTAGGTGTCAAGGATGAGTGTCTCTCTGATGCCACCCTATAGCCTCCAGGGTCACAGAGCAACCATTTGGTTAGATGCAAAGTGCACCCAAAGGTTTCTCAGGCAGGTCTCAGGGTTAGCCGTCTCAAAAGCTGCACCTGAGGGTTACACTGCAGCAGAGGGGTGGGCGGGGCCAGGGATTTAATTTGTTGGAAGCTCAGCACAGTCAGATAAGAGTGGGAGCACCTGGGGAGCGTTCAAGTACATTAACTTATGAAGTGGAGGCTCTGAGTCTTTTAGGCAACTTGTCTCTGACCCATACTGAGTGATACAGTTCAAGCACTCTGGCCTGCCCCGCCTCCCCAGTCAGTTCAGTGCCTTTGTAGGCACTTGGTTCAACGCTCTTCAGTCCCTGCTGGAACGGCCTTGCACTGGTCAACTCCTCTCCTCTGTGACTTCAGCTCTTACCCTGGCTGCACCATAGAATGCCCTGACAGCAGAGGCTAGCCTAGGGCTTTGTAAACCCGTCATTGTGCACACCACGCTACGTGTCACTCACCCTGCTGTAAGCTGTGGGCATGGTAATTATGAGTGTGTGCTTGACAGTCGTGACGAATGAACCTTGTGAGTGTGAGGTGTTGAAGTGGCACGTGTCACAGGGTAAGGGTTGAAAATAGAGGCCTGCTGTGGTACACACCTTCAATCCCAGCACTCGGGAAGCAGAGACTGGGAGTTCTGTCTACGTGGTGGGTTCTAGGCTAGCCAGGACTGAATTGAGAGACCTTGTCTCAAAAACAAACAAACAAATAAAAACCAGACCAGCACCAAGGCTCCCCCCACCCCCAACCTTTGCCTCCTGACCCCAGCCTGTTGAGACCACATGGACTTCCCCACAGGTATATAGCAGGAACACCCAGCAGGTGTCCTGGGTGGAAGGCAAGATCTACCTCCTCCTCTGGGACCACAGCCCTGCAGGGGTTTGCCTCACTCTGCAGAGAGTACCCCAGGCCCTGGTGGGTTGTGAGGTAGATACCTCCAGTGCAGACCATGCTCACACTCCACTGAATGGAGGACTTTTAGCTGTACTGTTACAAAATCCTGACTGTCAAATGAGTCCCGGGCTTTCATGCTGGCTGGATGGACTCAGAACATTTTCAAGGACTTCCTGAGTGGTAGGCCCATTCCCAGCTGAGGCTGTTTTCAGCACAGGGAGTGGAGTTGGTGTTAGGTTTAGTGGTCTGTTTTGTTTTGTGTGTATGCATGTATGTGTGCAAGTATGTGTATGTGTGTAGATATGTATGTGGTACTCAGAGGACAAATTCCAGGAGTCAGTAGGTCCTGGGACTTGAACCCAGCCTGGCAGGCATTGTACCTTTACCTCCAAGCCATACTGAGCCTTTTATTACTTACTTCTTTAGGTGACGATGCCCTGCCAAATGGATTAGATGTCACCTTTGAAGTGACGGAGCTGAGGAGACTGACGGGCAGTTACAACACCATGGTCGGAAACAACGAAGGCAGTATGGTAGGGCATGGCTCCATCGCTGTCTAGAGCTCTGAGTGTGAGCTCTGAGATGTGCCTGTTGGAGAGGCAGGGAGTTGCTCTGGAACCTGCCGGCTTATGGACTTGGTGTGATGTTCAGTTTTCCTTCCGCCTCCCTAGAACTGTCAGTGTGAGCCGGAGGCCATGTGTAGCAGTAATAACCCTTGTACCTGGACAGACGGGCGTGCGGATGCTCTTGTTTACACTCCGCTGCGCTCTGGTCGGGAGGTTTGGGTTGGGGCAGGAGACCTCTGCCTTCCAGCTTCCCAGGTGCTCAGTGTGGCCATCTTCCACCTGGTCAGCCTTGTGGGGTGCTGTGAGAGACAAAGCCTGTTCACACTGGTCCAGTGCCTGCCGGCTTCATCCTTTCCCTCCCTTAGGTACTCGGCCTCAAACTCCCCAACCTTCTGGGACGTGCAGAGAAAGTGACTTTCCAGTTCTCTTATGGAACCAAAGAAACCTCCTACGGCCTGTCGTTCTTCAAGCCACAGCCTGGGAACTTCGACAGAAAGTAGGAAGCCGAGCAGGTCCCTGCGCTCCCTCGCCTGGTGTGAATGTTAACGTAGATGGCTGGAGTGTGAAATGAGGCCACTGTCCTGAGGATGAGCCCCCGGGTAGTCTGATGGGCCTGTTGTTTAGCTGTGTGCAAGCCCTGTGACTCACTGTTAAAGCTCTGTCCCATTGCCTCCTAGTTTCTCCGTAAACTTATATAAAGTTACTGGGCAGTTCCCCTGGAGCTCACTTCGGGAGACAGACAGAGGAGTGTCTGCTGAGTACAGTGTGAGTACCCTAGGTCTGGGGGTAGGGGGTACACAGACAGTGAATTTATTATTGACAAGGGAGGGAAATGAGTGGGTGAATGCACACGTTACCACCTGGTGGCCTTCTCTGTAGCTCCTCCTCCCTAGCTGGTGCAGGTAACCAGGGGAAGGAGTGAGCTGGCATCCACACTGGTCATGTGGCATCTGTGCTCCTGACTGACTGGCACTCAGTGCTTTCTCTCATCTTTCTCCTTGGTATCCCCTTTTATTAATCTTTTCAAAGAGCACACCCTGAAAGAGTCAAGCACGGTGCTTTCCACCTGGGACAATAGGTGTGAAAGGAGCTGGAGTGTGGAGTGGGGTGGGGTGGTGAGGGTGCACTGGGGACAGACATGCAGCGTGCAGCCTTTAAGGCAGCTGTGTCTCAGGTCGCCCTAAGTGTAACTGGGCACTGTCAGGCTGTGCCACCTGCCCTGTGAGTCCTGACAGTCACTCACTGGAAACAGCAGTGTAGTGCCCTATGGAAGTGGCTTGCTTTCTAAGAGCTGCCCTATGTCCATGAAAAGAAGTTAATTGGGGCCGGGCAGTGGTGGTGCACGCCTTTAATCCCAGCACTTGGGAGGCAGAGGCAGGCGGATTTCTGAGTTCGAGGCCAGCCTGGTCTACAGAGTGAGTTCCAGGACAGTCAGGGCTACACAGAGAAACCCTGACTCGAAAAACCAAAAAAAAAAAAAAAAAAAAGAAGAAGTTAATTGGGAAGCTTCACTTTCTGTAGGCATCTGAGGAAACATGAGTCTTGGGGCCCTCATGCAGAGTGACTGCTGCTCCCTGACTCTCTGTAGGCTCCGCAGGCCTGTACACTGTCCCTGTGTGCTGAGGTGGACACTTTTGGGCCACACTCCTGCACACCAAGGGTGTGGCCTGGGCTCCAGTTGGGTGTCTCCTCATCCTCAGTGGCCTTGTGCTTTCCTCCAGGCCTTCTGACTGCAGAGCTCTCTGGGGAGCTTGGCACCAGGTGTCTTTGCTAGTGAAGTCACGGCTAGTCTCAGAGCTCCCTGACATCATGACATTCAGAGAGAATGGTGTTCTGAGCTAGAGTCTAGGGCAGGCTGTGGGTCAGGCTGTTGGGCAAACCTGCTGAGAGGCAGGAGGTTGGGTTCCTTGGACCTGGCCTTTGTTCCCTTTGACTGTGGAAAGAAAACCCTTGGCCCCATGTGGCTTGGTCTTCTCATTCTTCTGGGTCTGATGCAATCCAAGTGAAAGTTCACTGGGCCTGCCTTGAGCTAGCCATGGGGGCTGGGTGGGTGTGCCATGTCGTGTGTGTCTTACTGTGATGAGACTGATACCCGCTGTTGACAGAGTCACTCCCAGCTTTTGGGTATGGTCCTGTTCCTTCACCGGCAGCTCAGAACAGCACTGCTCTGACTCAGTTTACAGTCCTTCCCCTCTGCCTATATGAGTTCTCTTCTGTTCCTCCTCCTTCCCTAGTTCCTCTCATTTAAAATTGTTGTCTTCAGGCTGGGCCTGAGGCTGGGGGAAGATCACTTGCCAGCACTGGCCTGATCGTCCCTGGTGCTGAGGAAAGAGATTATCAAGTGTGTTCCTCAGAGATGCCCAATTTAAAGGATGGTTTACATCAGCTTGTTCCAGTATGGACGGAGCAGAACAAGGCTTCCTTCCGTGTTGTTACAGTTTCCACTGTGGAAGACTAGTCACACTGTCAAGTGGGAGGGTGTGTGGCGGGAGCTGGGCTGCCTCTCGAGGACTGCGTCGTTTGCTGTGCGGAAGGAAAGCGGACACTCGTTGAAGTCGTCTCTCTCGGTAGGACTTGCTCTCTGTGTGGAGTGTGTTGACAGCCCTGTGACCCATTGGCCAGTCTCTGCTGAAGTGAGGCTGGCTGAGGTGCCAGTGAGACTGGGTGGTTGGGACAATGGCCTCTAGCTCCACATCTACTGCCTCTTAATAGTTTTGTTAGGTAACATCAGTGCAAACAGAGATTAAATGAAATGCAGTGACTAGGGTGGCTGCTGGGCTCTCTGAGGGAACGAAGCTGGTCGGCGTCGGTGGGACACTCTCTGGTGCCGCTTGGTGTGCCATCTCAACTTTAAGCTGTCCTGAGAGAACAGGGACAGGCACAGGGCTGTGGGCATGATGAGCACAGCCCAGACCTCAGTGCACAACAAGTGTTACTGTCCTTGGAGCTGCCGGCCGTGAAAATGAGAATGCCTTGCACTCATTTCTTTCAGCACGCCATGGTCATCGACTCTCGGAATTCATCTATCTTGCCAAGAAGAGGGGCCTTGCTCAAAGTCAACCAGGTAGCGTCTCACCACAGCTCCTCACTGGGGAGCCGGTGCACTGTGCACAGGTTAACACAATGCTTTGCCTGGAGTTTGCAAACTCATCCAGTAGTGTGTGACACTAGTGCACTCGTCTACTGAGCCACCTAAGGGAGGCCCTG
This sequence comes from Grammomys surdaster, assembly GCF_004785775.1. Taxonomy (NCBI): domain Eukaryota; kingdom Metazoa; phylum Chordata; class Mammalia; order Rodentia; family Muridae; genus Grammomys; species Grammomys surdaster. The sequence goes on from NW_021620598.1 coordinate 1,356,859, forward strand.
GGTTCCATCACACCATCACAGATAGGAAAAACCACTCTAGAATTGCCTACAAGGGTTGCTGACTCCACTCTTAGGGCTGCTGGCCTCAGAATCGGCCCTCGTTCCTTGCAGTTTATCTTGTGTCTTCCCCCAAGGCCACAGTGGTTGACATGGCAGCTTCTTTGGTGGTGTCACACGACAGTAGGAACAGAGTTGGAGGACCAACAGTAGGCAAGACTGTCATGCAGAGGCCTGCAAGGCCAGTTGAGGGCAGAGCTGGTGCTGGTGCCTGTGGGAAGCAGGGTTAGTGCCTTAGAGGTGATATGGTCAGCTGGCCTGCAGGTGTGGGGGACCTGGGTGACACTGTGGCTGTGGTGGTCCACCCTGCTGCTTGTAGTGCTTGTGGTGAGCAGGACCCTGGGGTGCCTGTCTTATTCAGGGTTTCTATGGCTGTGACGAAACACCATGATAAAAAAGCAAGTTGGGGAGGAAGGGGTTTATTTAGCTTACACTTCTGTATTGCTGTTCATCACCAAAGGAAGTCAGGACTGGAACTCACACAGGGCAGGAATCTGGACACAAGAAAACCAGAGGCAGGAGCTGATGCAGAGGCCATGGAAGGGTGCTGCTTACTGGCTTGCTCCTTATGGCTTGCTGAGCGTGCTTTCTTATAGAACCCAGGACCACCAGCCCAGGGATGGCCCCACCCACCATGAGCTATGCCCTCCCGCATTGATCACTAGTTAAGAAAATGTCTCACAGCTGGATCTCATGGAGGCATTTCCTCAACTGAGCCTCCTTCCTCTCTGATGACTAACTTTTGTCAAGTTGACAAAACCAGCCAGGACAGTGCCCAATCTTCATTTTTAGGGGAGTGATTAGTGGTAAGATTTTTATGTAAAATGTTCCTGTCATGAAAGCAGCTCACTCTTCAGATGCTGAGCAGGCCAGTGCCTTCAGACAGGCACGGACAGCAACACTGTCATTTCGTGGGGAAGGTAGTACGTCGTATCCCCTGTGTCCCTATGATCTGTGGCTTCTTCCCCAGGAGCTGGCAGGCTACACGGGAGGGGATGTGAGTTTCATCAAAGAAGACTTTGAGCTTCAGCTGAATAAGCCGCTCGCGTTGGATTCGGTGAGTCTGCGGCCTACGCTGTGCCTGTGGAACCCTGAGCCCAGAGCACTGGCATTAGCCCAGTGCTATGGTGCTTTAACCCATAGGACTTAAGGCCCTCCAGTCAGCATGTGTGTGGCCTGTCAGGCTGCACTGGGTTCTCACTCTAAGGTACCGCAGAATTCCATCATCCTTTCCTCTCTGCTGGCACTGCTCAGACTCTGCTGCCCCTGCCTGTGGTGTGGAGCCATGCTCTGATTTCCCCGTGCCCTTTCCCCCTATCCCCCAGCCAAGCTCCCCTACCCACACCGTACCCACTGCTTCCCAGTGAGCTTGTACTCTAGAGTAGCGCCCCTCCACCCACCCGCTCACAGGCTCTGTCAGAGGGGTGGGGCTCTTCCTTCACAGGCACCTGTTGTGTTCTTCACCTGCCTCCTGCTGCTGTAACGTCCTTTTGTTATCGTCCATGTGGCCTCCTGCTCCAGGTTTTTAGGAGTTTGGCACAGGCATGTCTCCAGCCACCTTCTCTTATCTTCCGGCCTGGGGGTTGGAGGGGGGGCTCTACTGTACGTATTCTGTAGAAGACCATTTGCCACCTACCCACTCATCTGTCTACACATGGGTCCACCCACCTGTCTACGCATCCTTCTTCCATCCACATAGTATCTAATCATTCTCTTACCCACCCATTTGTGTGCTCACCCACCTGCGCCCTGGCTGCCAGACAGTCTAGGTGCTTATATCAAGAGGTGGGAGTAAGGGGGTTGTCTTAGTTAGGGTGTCATTGCTGTGATGAGACTCTGTGACAGCAACTCTTATAAAGAAAACGTTTAATTTGGGGCTGGCTCACAGTTTTCAGAGATTTTAGTTCGTTATCATCATGGCAGGAAGCAAGGCAGCTTGCAGGCAGACTTGGTGGTGGAGGAGCAGAGAGTTCTACATCTTGATCTGCAGGCAGCAGCAGGAGACTCTGTACCACACTGGACATATCTTAAACTTCTAGGACCTCAAAGCCCGCCTCCACGGTGACATACTTCCTCCAATAAGGCCACACCTCCTACAAGTACCATTCCCTATGGCCAAGCATTCAAACCCATGAGCCTGTTGAAACCACTACAAGGGTGGAACTCAAAGAGAACAGGAGGACTGGTGGCTGAGACGGGCAGAGTTGGGGCAGGCTGAGAGTGGAGAAGAGGCTTAGTGCAGGCAGTATCCACCTGACAGGAGGAGAGGCTTCAGAGCAGTTAGTGTCTGAGTTCATCAGGCAGTGAGGAGCAGGGTGGCCCCTCAGCTTTGACGTGAGGCCAGCTGTGGAAGAACCCTGGGAGCTGGACTGTACCTCTGACAACCTGAGGCCACTTGAAAATAAAATGCTTATTTTAAGAGATGGAGAGGAGGCCGGGCGGTGGTGGCGCACACCTTTAATGCCAGCACTTGGGAGGCAGAGGCAGGCGGATTTCTGAGTTTGAGAGTTCGAGGCTAGCCTGGTCTACAGAGTGAGTTCCAGGACAGCCAGGGCTACACAGAGAAACCTTGTCTTGAAAAACCAAAAAAAAAAAAAAAAAAAAGAGAGAGAGAGAGAGAGATAGATAGAGAGATGGAAAGGAGAGAACTGGGAACAAACCCAGCAGAATGGCTCCTTTGAGGCATCCAGGAGCAGTGAGGGGGTGGGGCTGGGTAAGGAGGGTGGGTGGGTGGGTGGGTGGATGGATGGATGGATGGATGGACAGACAAACAAAAGGGTGGGTAACAGAATGAATAGATAGGTGAATGGTAGGATGAGTGGACAGGAAGAGGGTCGAGGGCTCAGGAGGTTTGGCTCTGGCAGGAAGGAACTGGGACCTTCTCTGCTGGTGGGAACATGGAGTGTAGATGCCTCTGAGTAGGAGCAGGTGTGGGGCGAGAAGGAAGTAAAGCCGGGACCTGGTTCTTCTCAGGAGCACAGCGAGCTGCCTTCCAGGCCGGAGCTAGTGGTGTGTTCAGGAAGAGCTGGGGGAGGGGTGCGAGTCTGCTGAGGTCCTTGTCTCTAAGAAGCAGAGACAGGCCTCATCCCAGAGGAGGATCAGGAGTGGAATCATCTCCATGAGCAGTCAGAGCATACGTCCCATCTCCCACCTCCCCATCAGCCCCCACTGTCATCACTGGGCCCAGTGTCGGAAATGTCCAAGTAGACTTCCCAATGGTGGCACTTCCTAGGAAACTTAATGTTAGTTGAAAATGTCTGAAGGGTGGTGTCCTGCTAAAAAGCTAGCTCAGTCTGGCCAGCCTTCAGACTAGAGGCCTTCCCTTAGCCTTCCAAAGTATACTACAAAGGTGACCTTACCATGTGTGTGGCTTCCAGAATGCCATACAGACAGATGGGCACATGAGTGTGCATTAGACAATGGTGAAGTTGGGAGATGTCACCCCATTATTGCCATGTGAGGACTGTCCTGTGTGTTGTGTGGCTCTGCCCACTCTCTTCCTTCTTTAGCCCTTCCCACGAAAGCATCTAGAAAAAGACCCTCTGAGCAACTATGGAGTTTATAAGGACTGGCCAGTCCAACACATGAGGTCTCTACACTGTATGACTGTGGGAGTGGTGTAGCTCATATAGACCTTCAGCCTGAGGGGCGCATACACAGTCCCCTCACGTTTTGGGGTCTGAGCAGTTGTAGGATCTCATATCTAGTGTTCTGGCTGTCCTCTATCAGTCCTGTGGGCCTGACTTCTCATGCAAGAGGGTTTTGTCCTGGCAGGAATGCAAGCTAAGTCCTTGCTGCACTTCTGTGTGACTTTGATGGAGTTTAAAGTGGCCTCTGACTGAGTTCTTCAACCTCACTGCCCCTGGTCCCCTATGGCCCTGCTGTTGCTCTACTGTGCATGCCAAGGGCATTCAAAGGCATGCAGAGTAGAACCAGTTTCCTGCTGGCTCTCACGGAGACAGAAAGAAACACTGTATTTGTATTTGCCCTTGCACAGGTGTTCTCCACATCTCTCTGGGGTGGAATGCTGGTGCCCATCGGTGACAAGCCATCCAGCATTGCTGACAGGTCAGTGCGGCAGAAGCTCCCCACAGCATCCTCTGGGACTCTGGGTGGTTTTGTTTTTACAGAGGGAGCAGTATTCACAGTGCTCTGGATTTTCATGTGGAATGAGATTTGAAGTACCCAGTACTTAGACTTTGTTGCTTTTCTTTTTTTTTTTTTAAGATTTATTTATTTTATTGTGTACAGTGTCACAGTGATGCCCAGAAGAAGGCGTCAGATCCCATTACAGATGGTTGTGAGCCACCATGCAGTTGCTGGAATTTAAACTCAGGTCCTCTGGAAGAGCAGTCAGTGCTCTTAACTGCTGAGCCATCTCTCCAGCCCTACTTTGTTGCTTTTTGTTGTGAAACTTTATTGTATTAACATTTTTCTCAGCCAAGCATGATAGTGCACACCTTTAATCCCAGCACTTGAGAGGCAAAGCCAGAACTGTACAGAGAAAATGTCTCGAAAAATAAAAAAAAAATTTTCCTCTTTTTCTTTTTTTTTTTTTAATTATTATGAAAGAATTTGGTTAGTACTTATAGAATTGAAAATAAAGGCATGTTTAAAAAGTAGGGTGCTTAGTCCTCCCGGAGGGTAAGCCTGCCTCACTCTGGTCTGCTCCTTTTGGTCAGGTAGGAGTGTGCTTATATACAGAGAGTGAGCTGTGTCTTACATGCTGTGTTTTATATGAAACTTGTCTTCCCAATTGTTAAATGTTATAAAGAGATCAAAGAGTGATTTGATTGTTCACTGAGTCATGAGAAAGTCTTTAAAAGTAACGTTTTGTGCGTGAGTGTGTGTGTACGCATGAGTGCATACATGTGTGCAGGTTCACATATGCCATGGTACATATGTGGAGGTTGGTTCTCATCTTCCACCTTATTTTGAGTCAAGGTCTCTTGATTTTGCTACTGTGCCGCACCTGGCTGGCGCGGCCTTCCAGGCGACTGTCCACCTCCCATCTCACTATAGGAGTGCAGGGATTGCAATTGGATGTTATGCATCTGGTTCCTGTGTGTGCCAGGGATCTAGACCCCACATGGGAGATCACAACATATAACTCCAGTTCCAGGAGATCAAGGCCCTCTTCTGGTTTCCTCCGGCACCAGCCATACATGTACACAAACAAACATGTAGACAGAACACGCATACACATAAAATAAAAATAAATAAACCTTTAAGAAACCACCCGAGAACAGACCTTACTGTTTGCATGTATTATTAATTAATGCCAGCAGACCATGCAGGAAAGCTTTGCTTAGCAGTCAGACAGTAAAAGTATTTATGGGTTTCTGAGCTCTCCCAAGTTTGTATGAGTAGCAGGGGCCTTGCTCCCTATGTGTTGTCGAAACCTATTGGACCGCTCTCCCAAGGCTCAGAATAGCTTTTCATATGGATGACCATTGAAAATTAAACCCAGCTAGGAGGGGTCTTGCATCCTTATCCCACCACTTGGGAGAGCAGAGGCAGCTCTGTCTTGAGTTTGAGGCCTTTTCTAAAATATATCTATATAGATAGTGATGGATATAGGTTGATACAGATAAAGGCATACGTAAAAAATTAGAACATTCTCCCTCAATTAAAAAGCGTTGCAGGAGGTTAAGGTTATGAGGAAGTTGACTAACCTTCAGGGAAGCCCTGGTTCTATCCTTAGCAGTTAGAATGCAGTAGAATTCATTGTAGAAAACCAAAGTAACACTCATGTGGTCTGTTTGTGTCTGGTGTCTCCTGGCCCCTCTGGACCTGCCTTCTAACCCAGTGTGGCTGGGAGGCTGTGTGGTTGGCACATGTGGTTGGGAGTGAACCTCATGGCGGGTCTCTTAGACAGCTGCCTCCCTTTATAAGGGATGGTCCTCATTCACCTTCCTCTAAGTGTCTTTGTTGTGTCTGATCGCTCATATCTCCAGAAGGAGCTGCTGTTGGGTTCCAGGTAGATTTCGGTAGGTGTTACATGCTCTCTTTCCTCCCCTCTCTTGGTGTTCTGCTGTGTGCAGACTATGCTATACAAACCAGCTGTGACCCTGCTGCTGCCTCACTTACTGTGGGTCTTGTGGATCTTTACCTAATGAAATGACACCTGTCACTTTGCTGCAGGTTTTACCTGGGAGGCCCCACGAGTGTCCGAGGATTTAGCATGCACAGCATTGGACCCCAGAGTGAAGGTCAGTGAGCTAAGACTTGGAGACTTGCAGTCCTTTCCTCCTCTATGGGCTGCCATCTGTGAGGGGCGGGGCAATGGGAATAGCAGTTTGCAACAGTGCAAGCATCAGGACTTCCATTCATTGTGTGTAAGAATAGGACCATTTTGAGCGGCCATGCCAGCTCCTGCTCTTTGTGGGCAACCTTTGCTCAAAACCCAGCAATCCAAGTAGCCCTGTGCCCTACGATGTATCCACTTCTCTGAAGACTCAGCAGGCTTCATCTGCCATGTCTTTGCTCCCAGAGACATTTGCAGGTTTGCGGGATAATTTGTCTCACCAGGTAGAAGCTATAGCTCTGTGACTGTGGATAAGGTGACTTCTTAACATTTGTTGTTTGTTTTAAACAGACAGTATCTCTATCTACTATTGCTGTAATCTGAGTTCAGAAGTTATCCTGAAAACATCTGCTTTTTTTATACAATTTAAATTTTATTGATGAATATTTTCCTTCACTTTTTAGTATTTTTATTTTTTTGCCAAGATAATATAAAATCTTCTATTTTTTTTTTTTACTTATTCATTTTACATCCTGCTCACTGCCCCCATCCCAGTCATCCCCTCCCACAATCCTTCCCCTATCTCTCCTCCCCATCTCTGAGCGGATGGGTGCCCCACTGGGTATGCCCCCCACCCTGGCACTTTAACTCTCTTTGAGGCTAAGCACATCCTCTCCCACTGAGGCCAGACAAGGCACCCAGCTAGAGGAACATATCCCACAGACAGGCAACAGCTTTTGGGATAGCCCCCGCTCCACTTGTTCAGGACCCTCGTGAAGACCAAGCTGCACATCTGCTACACAGGTGTTGGGGGTTGAGGGGTAGGTCCACCCCTTGTATGCTCTTTGGTTGGTGGTTCAGTCTCTGAGAACCCCAAGGGTCCAGGTTAGTTGACTCTGTTGACTTCCTGTGGGGTTCCTATCCTTTTCTGGGCCCGAAAACATTTGCACATTGATTTCAAATCAGGCATGCCAAGTAAAATTTTAGCTCTCAGAGAGTTAAAAACAAATAAAAAGTAATGAAAATGAAGCAGCTACAGATTTGCTACTCAGTTACTTTCAGGAATGGTAGAAGTAGGTTAAATTTAGCCCTGTTTTGTTTAGATGCAAATGACAAATGAGAGGCTGGAGAGACAGCTCAGCAGTTACAAGCACTGACTGTTCCAGATGACCTGTATAGCACCCACCTAGTAGATCACAACCATCTGTATCTCCAGTTCTGGGGTCTGATTGTCTTCCTCTGGTCTCTGTAGTCACCCCACTCGCGGTGCACAAAGACATACATGCTGACACACACACACACACACACACATATATATATATTTTTTTTTTTTTGATGTTTTAGCCCTGGCTATCCTGGAACTCACTCTGTAGACCAGGCTAGCCTCAAACTCATAGTTTCTCTTCCTCTGCTTCCTGAGTGCTGGGATGAAAGGTGTGTAGCACCAATGGCTTGGCTGTCATAGAAATTTTTGGCCGTGAGCCTAGGCTTTAACAGGAGTCACCCCTCCAGCTCTCATACACATCTCCAAAGTGACACAGGATGCATCTGGAATACATTGGTAGATTGACAGCAGCATTTCACAGGGCTGCTCAGCTGGTATCCCCTAGGTTCCACAAGGTTCACAGCCCTCGTGCTGCCCACATTCACACATGCTGTACTGCTTAGCAGTCTCCCAGAAACCCTTGCCTTTCTGTTTTCTTACATCCCTTCCCTGTTGGTGACCAACATGGAATTAAGAGAACTGAAGCTTTCTGCCTTCCGAGCAGGAGCCCAGAGGCAGGGAGGGTAGCCACTTAGCAGAGCCCCGGAGGGGCAGTGGAAAGGGAGGAGGGCAAGGCTACAGAGGCCAGACACTCCCCTCCCTGAGTATGGGAGTGGAGTAGCCACAGGCTGCTGGCTCAGATAAGAAAGCTGCCCCAGCAGTTTCCCTCTCCTGGGTAACTTGAGCCAGTGACTGACTCCGAAAGGAGCTTTTCTCCAGGCCTGGCCTTCATCATTGAAACCAGGGGTTTGGGTTGAAAGCTTGGGTTCTGGCAGCTCCAGAAGTGTAGACTCAGACACCGTCTCGATGGTGAAATCAGGGAGGCTGTGTGGCCACTGGTAGAGGAGGAGCAGGTTGCTCTTTCACTCCTGGCCCTGTAGACAGGGCAGGCAGCAGCCTGTTCCTTTGTGGTTCCCTGGCTCCTCAGCTGTGGCAGCGTTAAGGAAGGACCCTGAAAAGCAGGGAGGCCGGGCTTGCCCTCATAGTTTGTGGAGCAGAACTGAAAGCAGGAACTCTAAGTGCTGAGTCAGCAGATTCTATGTTCTTTCTGTAGGAGATTACCTGGGCGGGGAGGCGTACTGGGCCGGGGGCCTGCACCTCTACACCCCACTGCCCTTCCGGCCAGGCCAGGGTGGCTTCGGAGAGCTTTTCAGAACTCACTTTTTCCTCAATGCGGGCAACCTGTGCAACCTCAACTATGGTGAGTCTACCCCGGCCGTGTGTCCTCCTGACACAGGATGGTGCTGTCCCTTATGATGCCATTATATAAAGAGGAGGCTGCGTCTTACCCCACAAACAAGCGTCAAGTGCTGCCGGTGTCATTAGGGCCCAGTGCTCAGCACAGCTCTGTCTGGAGGATGCTCACAGAGCACGTGTCTTGGGCTCAGAGGCATGGTAAGTGCCTCCCAGCTGCTCTTCTAGACAAAGGGGGGCAGGGCAGCCAGACCCAGAGAACTGAAGCCTTCAGCTGTCTCTGGGAGAGTGGGGTGCAGATACCAGCCCCATACCTGTCTTCACTAGCTAGATCCAGCTGTAAGGGGCCCTGCCAGGGAGGGAGCCACACATCTGCTCACCAGCTTTGCTGTTTCAGGTGAGGGCCCCAGAGCCCACATCCGGAAGCTAGCTGAATGCATCCGCTGGTCCTATGGAGCAGGCATCGTCCTCCGACTTGGCAACATCGCTCGGCTGGAGCTGAACTACTGCATTCCTATGGGTGTGCAGCGGGGTGACAGGTGTGTGGGGCCGCTGTCAGCTCTGCAGCTCTGTGGAGCTTCTGTTGCAGTTTGTTCCGGGATGGTCACTTCAGTGAGAGACTGGATTGTCAACTAAAACACAAGAGCATGTGTCCTCGGTGGAGCTCTCTTAGTTGGAGGGGAGAGGGAGATGACCACTGCTTCCCTGGAGCACTGCAGCTCTGACTTGGGAGTGCACCAGTGGGAAGTCCTGACCCTGCTTGCTGGAGGTGTAAAGCAGGAGAGAGCTTCCCTGTGCCAACACTGGCCTGGGGCTGGCCACAGCTTTGCTGTGGGCCGGAGGACTCTACCCACGAACATGGATGGAGCAGTGGTCGTGCTCCACGGGTGGGTTAGGCCCAGGGCCATTCAGGGTTATAGAGAGACCCCCATCTCTTACATTACCTTGTAGGCCTTGTCTGGAGACCCAGAGGGATTTATATGAGCAGGAAACTTTAATGATACAGCTCTGGAAGTCAGAAGTCAGGACATGCTGGCCGGAGGCTGATGCCGGGCCACTGTGCCGGCTTCCATGGGGCTACCTGCGGACAGGGAGGCAGTGCAAGCGCCTGGGTACTCTACAGAAGCTCACAACCTCTCACAGGGCCCATTCCAAGATAGATAGTTCCTAGGGGCCACAGGCCAGATGTCACCTTGCCTCGTGGTAGGGCCTGGAATAGGTTCCGTAGCTACTCTGGGTCGTTTCCCATGCAGAGAATAGAAGGCTTGGACAGGCAGCGCTCTGCTCTTGTGTGGTCTGGCGGCGGTGCCTGTCACTCCCATCACTGCTGTGTTGTACTGGCCTACTCCTCTTGTCTCTTAGTGTCCTCTGTCCACCACGCCTGCTGCCTGCAGTCTGACATGCCACATTGCTGATTTCACAGTGCAGTGAGGAGAGGAGGGTGGATGTCCCCAGGTCCCTGCTGCACAGTCGGTCCCTGGTACACAGTAGATGCCTTCTCAAGAGCTGCCTCAGCCTTCAGCCTGGGTTAGCTCTGTCTGTGCAGCTACCACGTAGGTGGAGCTGGGTCAGAGCTATGGCCAGCTGCCTTCACAGACTGTGTTGGGGACAGGACATGTACTTTGGGATGTGTTGGGCTCCAGTGCCAACAGCAGTTGCCGCTATCTCTGAACGCTCACCTCGTGTGGCTTATGCTGCTGTAATACTGACAGCAGCCACAGGATGGCAGTGTGCACAAGCAGTTCCTTTGCTTTTGAGCTTCTTGTTAATTGGCCCTTTAGCAAGTGTTCTTTACAGCTCAGGACCCTTCAGCTGCGCCTCTCTCTTAGTTAAATCCGAGAACCATGTTTCAAAAATTGAGAACATAGCCTTCAGAAGGAAGAAGTCTGCTGTGCTGAAGTAGGGGAAGACCCTGGCCAGGGTTTGCCTGGTCGCTGTTTGCCGTTGTGATGGTGGCAGGCTGGTGTTTGCTGTGGGTAGTGAAGGCTGTCCAGTGTCAGCCTTGACATCGAAGTAACTTCCCTAGTGTGGTTTGGTTTGCAGCTTTGTGGGCAAGAGTGGAATTTGATAACATTTGAGGGAAATGACCTCAATGTTATCTAGTTTGTAAAATTAGGAAGTTGGCAGGTGAACAGTGTCCGTAGCCTCACCCCCAGGGTTAAACCAGGTGATCTGTGATCTACGGCCTTTACAAAAGGGTGGCAGTTTGAAGTGTTCTGACTTCTGTCCTGAATGATTTCTGGCGCAGTCTTCTCTGGGACCTGAGTGTTCTGTCACAGCGTGACTCCTCAGACTAGGTCTCTGGAGACCCGGTGCGGTGAGTCAGGCTGCTTCAGCCGCTCCTTGAGCTGTAGGAAGGACACCATCCCTGCAGCTGAGGAGGGCATCCTGACTGTGGGAACAGCTGTCCTGGGGGAGGGTGTAGCATGGGACAGAGAATGTGGGCTTGCTGGGGCCTCGGGGGGAATGGCTGCTCACAAGTGTGCCTCCTCCCGCTCTCCCCCGCCTCACCTCTCTCTTCAGCCGCATTGGTGTCTTCCTCTCAGTGCCTGTCAAGGGCTCTGTTCGGGCCCATGAGAGCTATTCCCCACACCTAGCACACCACCCAGGATGAAGAGCTTTGAGGGTTAAGAGCAGGCATCAGTGGACTTTTCTGATGACCCTTGCTGGGGCTGATATACGGGTGAGCACTGGCACCATGGGCCAGGAAGGCAGCCTGCACCTGGCCTAGGGGTAGAAGCCAAGGAGGCCAGCAGGGTCTGCAGAGGACTGAAGGGTCCCGGTCCTGTAACTCTGGGTGCTACCTCGAATACTCATCACAGGCATTGCTCTGTGCTATGTGTGTCACAGTACAAGCATCTTTGAGTTGTTTACAGTTGTGGTAGCAGGGCTGGGTGTTCTCTGAAGAAGCTTCTCTGGGGGTTTCTCTAAAGCAGCTGTGGTCCCTTTTGTGGATCAGTTTCATATTTTAGAATATGAAACTGGCTGCGTAGGCCCAGGCTGAGGGCACAGGTACACAGGAGATCCTCAGCCTTCAGGGGGACAGCTTTCCTCCAATCAGGAGGGCTCCCCAGCAGGGCAGTGTGACCACTGCCATTTACCTGTGTCTCGACATGCCAGTGGGGCACAGCACTCAGAACTGGGTGTTTGGTGCCTGCAGCCAATCCTGAGAAGGCCCACACAGGACACCCTAGAGCTAAGCTCTCCAGAGAGCACACCTGTGGTCACTGTGTCATCATGGGTCAGAAACAGGGCTGGCTGGTGGCTGGACTCTCTGAGGCTAGGTTGCTGGGTCATTGTGAGGCCCAGGACAATATTGAATTCTGGGCTAGCTCCAACATGTGGGCCTCCTGGTTCTACTTCCCGTCCTGACACCAGGACAATGTACCTTTGGGTGGGATGGAGCAAGAGGGTCTTAGGCTCTATTTCTTTCTTTTCGGCTTTCTCCAGGGGCTAATTCTTATTAGCCCAGGGAACTGTGGTAGCTACAGAGCCTCTTGATGATATAGGGAGTACCCTGTTGACCTCTCTTTTTCTTTTTAGGATTTGTGATGGTGTCCAGTTTGGAGCTGGAATTCGATTCCTGTAACTTGAGTCCAGGAGCAGCTTGGATGAACATCGGGAGTCTCCCAGGGTACATGCCTATTTGGAGGTGACACAGTTGAATGCTTCTGGGCCGTAATTCTTATGGGAAATCACGTCAATAAATTTTAAACACTCAGCTTTGTCCTGGATGTGGTCTGTTTTTCAGGCCATGCGTCTTTATGGACACCTACTTTTCTTGAGGACATGTGACAGTCTGACCTGCGCAGTCCTGGACCTAAGGGCTTTCAGGTGACCTCTCCCAAGAGCCTTTTCCTTGTAGACTCCTAGAGTCTACTGTTGGGATCGCAGTTACCTCAGTGCAGCATGACCTGCTAGTGCTGGTGTGATGCTAGGATTCCAAGGCAGACAGGAAGTGCACTGTCAGCTGATAGCATGGCTGCTCCTGCCCGTCACTTGTGACTCAGGCTGCACAGCTATCGTCTTGCAGGAAACTGAGATGTCCAGCTGGTCCATGGCTCAGGTGCTTCTGGGCAAGACTGACTTCTAAAGACACCCATGCTCCCTCTTCAGAGCTGGCAGGCCAGACTTCTGCCCTTGTTCTCTTTTAAGGATGTTTTTGATAGCATCAGGTCCCCAGATGGACCAGATAACTGTATTTCAAGGCTAGCTGGTGAGCATGCAGCTCTGTCTGCCACCGGCTCCTTTCTTGCTCTCTCGGGCTTCATGTGGTTGTGATCTCTCAGTCTTTAAAGGGGGACCCAATCGAAGCCACGCCTTTCCCTGCTTGGATGCCAGTATCCACAGATACTCGAGGCTGTCATATAAAATGTTACAGGATTGTTTTTGCAGGCAGGAGACAAGGTCTCGGGTCCTTGAGGACTTTGAGAAGGTCAGCTCCTCAAGTGCTGGGATCACCCGTGTGCACACCACATCAGAGCGATGACACAGCATATGCACACAGCTGCCTCAGGCCATGAGTTATCTCTAGGTTACAGTGTAGAGGCTTGGGCCAGAGGGGTGATTCATATGTGGGATCCCAGCACTCAGGAACCTGAGGCAGGAGAATCACCATGAGTTCAAGTACAACTTGAGCTATATAAGACTCCATCTCAAAAAGCATACTAAAATAGTTGTACTAAATTGTTTCAGGATAATGTTAAGTCTGGCCGTGTTTAGGATAGACACAGTTTTTGTGAGTGAGCATGCAACAGCTGAGGCACACCCCTAACAGTTCTGAGTACTGTCACTCTGCCACTGTCTGAAAGCTAGGAGATGGAGCCTGAGGGTATGTTGGCTAGCTCTGTCCTGAGTCCTGAGTTGGGACATGGGAGTCTGTCTACTCTGATTAAGGTCTCTGTAAGTGGTACTTGGGGGATAGTTTTCTGTTTACTTATAAGATTTACTTTATGTATGTGGGTATTTTTGCATTCATGTATATATGTATACCACATGGGTACTTTGTGCCTGTGGAGGTCAGAAAGAGGGTTTTGGATCCCCCAGAATTGGAGTTGAAAATGGTTGTGGGCCACCCTGTGGATGCTGGGAATCGAGCCCAGGTCCTCTGCCAGAGCAGCCAGTGTGCTCACCTACTACAGCCCTTTGGGGATATTCTTAGTTTTGAAAAATTAACACAAACTGGGCAGTGGTGGTGAGGCTGCTCAGGAGGCAGAGGCCAGCCTGGTCTACAGAGCCAGTTCCAGGACAGCCAGGGTACACGCAGAAACCCTGTCTCAGAAAAACAGAACAAACAAACAAAAAGAATATATGTATTATAGAGTTAAGCCTCCTCTGAAGTCTTTGAAAACAGGATGTGCCTGGGACCTCAACTCCATGGTGTCTGCTGCCTCCCTCCACCCCCATGGTCTCATGCAGATCAACTCCTGTCCTCCCTGTGGCCTTTTGTTTACTAAATGACTTTGGGGCTTGGGGAACAGCCTACACTCAGACACACACACACACACACCACACACACACACACACACACACACACACACACACACACACACACACGAGTCAGGTTCTCAGACCTGAGGACTTTCCTCCCCTACCACCTTCAATGGAAACTGGTGTTTGCTGAGAATAAACTTATTTCTTTCAATGGTTGGAAATGTCAGTTTGCAGTTTCTCATTGATGATTGGAACCCACTTAAGACCTGGAGTGTTCAGAATGCGAATTGGGAGCTGCAGAAACTGACATGGATTTGCAGACCCCATGACCTTTGAGAACCCAGGGAAGGCACTTGTGAAAGTCTGGTTTTAATCAAGACTGGGCTGCCCCCGGGGAGCTGCCTCTGGCTCCTTAATGAAAGCAGCCTGGCTGTCTCCAGTGTGGCCCTTTCAGGCTTCCCTGCAGGGGCTGCTCTTGGATGAAGGAAGTGGGGCAGGGTGGAAGCCAGAAGGCCAGGATAGAGAGGTGAATTCTGTCCCTTTCCAGAGGAGGATGGTGGACAGACCAGAGCCAGCTGCCCAGGAGGCTTTTGGGAGCTTGAGTGGAAAGCTAAGGAGGCAGGCAGCTCCTGAGTCGGCCTCGGCCCGGATTCTTTGCAGCTTCATGCTTCATTTCTCCTCAGCACTCGGAAAGATCCAGGCAGGAACAGAGTTCGAGATGTGTTTAATTAACCTTTGCTCCACTCGGTAAGGGACCAGTCTGGTAGCCAGCTTGCCTGTTCTACACGGACACCAAATTCCTTGCTTGGAGTGTGCTGGCTCAGTCATCTGTGCGTCCTGAGCAAGACTTGTTTGTCCTAAACTTTATCTTGATACTGAGGGAAGAGCCTGTGGTCTTGATGCCCATCCCCCAGTGTCCGGGCCAAGGCCACTCAGGAGCTGCCAGCCTTCACTCCTAGCTTTCTGTCCTGAGCTTACCTTGCTTCTGATTTCCATGGAAAGCCCTTTTGAGGCTCTAGTCTCCCAGGCACGGTTCTGTGCCATTGCCATGGTCATAGGGGCACAGGGGTTCCTGAGTGAACCTAATCTTTCAATGCTGACATGTCACAATTACTCAGATTAAAAAGATAACATTAATACCATTGTCAATTGTGTCATAAAGCTCCTTGGAGACTGGGAGACTGCCAGTCTCTGTGTGACAGATATAAATGCCCCAACCCAATTTCTCTTGATAGCTCACATTTCTGTTGGCGCAAAATGCAGTCATTTGCTTTCCCTGATGCTCGCTGGCTGATCGATGCTTCTGTTTTCAAGGAAATGGCTGCCAGATCCCCCAGGTCCCTGTAACCCAGTGGGGTACCAAGGCCCTGGCAAGGAGGCAAAGGTTCAGCCTCCCCTAAACGCAGGTGTGGGAGGACAGAGATTAGGAGCCTGAGCTGGAGTGGGGAGGGGGTGGGATGGGCCTCTCCTGTCCTGTGTGCATTCTGAATGCAGGAGGATTTGAGCAGAGGGTCTCCTCTACTGAATGAGTCACAAATACCAGTGACTTGCCTCAGGCAGCGCCTGGAAACTAGTAACATCTGGGAAGTATCCCGAAAGTTTCCACCTCCTGGGCTCCCTGCAAGAATTCAACCAGTCACCATAAAGTATTGTTTTGTGTTTTGTTGTTTTGTATTTGAGAAAGAATCTCACCATGAAGTCCAGGCTGGACCTGATTCCCCCATGCCTAGCTCCAAGGCTTGTGTGGGTCCTGTTAGCAAGCCTCCTTTTCCAGCCATGTATAGTGGTGTGCACCTTTAATCCCAGCGCTCAGTAGGCATAGGTATAGAAAGGCAGGGGGATCTCTATGAGTTAAAGGTCTGCATAGTCAAACTCTGTCTCCAAAAAATCGAAAGAAACAGCCTATCTTTTCCTGGCTTGTAGGAGACATTGCATTTGTATTCCCAGCACCACAACAGAGCAAAAGCCTTTTATCAGCTAGTGTAGATTCTCACTACCTCCCAGTCCTGTGAAATGGGGGGTGGGGTAGGTATGTTTATAGCAAGAAGCAATTGTGGGGTGGGCAGGAGACATGGTACCCAGTGGGAGCCCAGAAGCCTCAGCCACTGATTGGCAAAGCCCAAGGTATCGACAGGAGGCAGAACCAGGCATGTGGGGGGAACTGGGGTGGGGGTAGGAGATATGAGAGTGGAGAGGGTTTCTCCCATTCTGATGAACCCCGAAGATTAACATCGATGTTCGATTTTGAGTTAAAGGTTGGCATGTTGTTACATCTCCAGGGCAGATTTTGATTTGAGAAACCATGGAGGCTGTCTCAAACACGGCTCTCCAGGGTGGAAGCCGTGCTTGATGGAGCAATGCTCTGCCCCAGAGAGGAGTGGGGCTCATGGTAATTACTGGCAACTTGTCTCAGTGCTGGAGTGTGGCTTCAAAGCGTGACATTTTCCCTGACACATAAATTGCAGGATTCCCCGCCAAATCATTAGATAACTTTTAAAAAGAAAGAACGAGCGGGCAGAAGGAGACGCTCCATCACCGTGCTAGGAAATAAATAGCAATCGTTTTTTGAAAAGAAAGTACATTCGATGAATTTGACCCACAGAGAAAATTACAGTCTCTTTTCCCCGCCCTGCTTCGATCCATCAGTGCCTAATGGAGGAAGCCTTCCTGTGTTTGTCGAGGTAGGGATGCGGCTGGTCAATTAAAGTAGTGTGCCTCATCTCGTGAAGATAATAGCAGGCCTGGACCCATCCATCACAGAGGGCTGGAATGTGACCTCCCGATATTGAGTCAGGGCCCTGAAAGCAATCTCTGTGGCTCATTATCATAGCCAGAAATTACTGCTCTGAACCTGATTTCCCTGAAATACCAAGCCAGCAGAGCGACTGCTGGACTTATTAGAACACTATATAGTGACACCGTGGCCTTGATTTTTGGACTCGGGCCTGAAAATAGATGTGTTGCCTAACTCGGAAGAAGTGAAACCAAATGGGGCGGGGTCCGACATGACACCTGCCTGGTTGAGTGGACCAATTGGCACCTGATATTAAAGCAGAAACATTAACCCTCTGCTTTAGGCAACCACAGCTGAGCTGTGTCACCTCCAATTTGACCCTTCCTGGCTTCCGTCCCCAGCCAGGCCCCTCAGTGTTTCCTGTCTGTCTGCGAAAGCTCCCTTACAGCTCTTCTGGGGCAGGAAATGGAAGCCATGTGGAAAGGGAAAATCAGGTGCTTGGCCACCAGAGCTACTGAACTTGGGCGTCCTTTGCTAACGTTTCCATTCCACACAGACCAGACACTGGTGAGTGTAGGATGTGCATGTGGCTTCCTCCCTAATTCCAGAGCAGAGGGGCCTCCCTCCTGTAGCACAAAGGCCCTGCACACATCTTTGTTTACCCCAGTGCCCCTCCCTCTCTGCAGTCATTCTCAATAAGGCAGTTGGGGTGTGGCCTAGGGATACAGTATTTTCCTGGCATTGGTGTGTGTACATTTATAATCTGAGAACATTGGTATTACCGGAAGAGCACAATTAATTTATTCCAATTTCCTTAGGGGTTTTTTGTTGTTGTTGTCGTTATTATTGTTATTCTCTCTCTCTCTCTCTCTCTCTCTCTCTCTGTCTCTCTGTCTCTGTCTCCTCTCTCTCTCTCTCTCTCTCTCTCTCTCTCTCTCTCTCTCTCTCTCTCTGTGTGTGTGTGTGTGTGTGTGTGTGTGTGTGTGTTTAAGACAAGGTCTCAGGCTAGTCTGTAACTCACTGTATAGCGGAGGATGGCCTTGAAGTTCTGACCCTTCGGCCTCCCGCCCCCCCGCAGCCCCGCCCAGAGTGCTAGGATCACAGGTATGCATCACCACACCTGGTTTATGTGCTGGGCATCAACCTCATGCGTGCTAGACAGATTCTACCAACTGAGCGGTGTTCATCCCCAGCCTTCTTTAATGAAGACACTGGACACTGTGCTAGTGATTTCCTCACCAAACCGTCATCTCACTGCCTGTGTGAAGGGACTGATGGAGAACTCCCAACTGTCCCAGGGGCTTCAGTTAAGCATGGCAAGATCTGCTGGTATTCCAACTACAACTGCCATCCATCTTTCCATCACCTGTCCATCCATTCACCCATCCATCCATCTGTCCATCCATTCACCCATCCATTCACCCATCCATCCATCCATCCATCCATCCATCATCTATTGGTCATTCGTCTATCTGTCTATCCATCCGTCTGTCCATCTATCATCATCTGGTCATCTGTCCGTCCATCTAACTTTTGATCCCTCTGTCATCCGTTTATCATTCATCCATTTGCTCACCCATCTGTCCTCTGTCCATCCGTCATCCATCCGTCCTTCATCAATTCATCATCCATTCGTCATCCTTTACTCATCCATCATCCATTCGTCATCCATCCGTTTGTCTTGACCTAGTCCCACACTCATCTCAATGGTCCTGAACTTCTGCAGCCCAGCTTGACACACTGTAGCCCCACCACAGCTCTGAGCACAGCCACATCTGTGTTGTGAGTATCTTGCCTGCTACTCTGCATCAGTAGCAGCTCTCCCCCCGCCAGAAGAGCATCTTTAACCCTTTGTTGCCACTCTGTCATACGTGTGCATTACCGTGTAACGTGTACCATGTTCTCCATCAGCTTTACTAGCTGAGATTACCGATGGCCAGCTGTCAGGGGAACTTGGGACTAGGTGGTAAATAGCTACACTGCTGGTGTAGTTGTGCAATTTATTGTTATTTAATAAAATCCGAGGTATCAAAAGATACTTATCTGTCTGTTTCTGACAGCTAGGATTTATAGGCTGTGCCACGTGGACTGGATTTAAAAAGATGCTTTTGATCTGAGGATGCTTGAGTCTGAGTCCTGTGAAGGATGACTGTGCTGTCTTCCTTCCTAGTTCTTGTTGCTTACACCCTAGTGAGTACTTCTCAGAATTCAGTCAGCAGCCTTCCATTTGGGGTCTTAAATACTGGCTCACCCCCCCCCCCCTTTTTAGAACTTTTTATGTGTCTGTATATATGTGTGCAGGTGCCTTCAAGGAGCCAAAATTGAGAGTCAGATTCCCTAGAGCTGCATTTACAGGTAGTTGTGAACCACCTGACATGGAGCTGGGTACTAACTCAGGTCCTCTGGAAGAAGAGCAGGTGTTTTTAACCATTCAGCCATCTCTCCAGCCCTCACTTCCAGAACCTCACACTCATTGGACAACAGCCCCAGATACCCCACTTGCTACATCTCTTTCCTGTCATAGTGCAATTTGTCTTTCTGTGACAACCTTTTTGTTCTTGTTTTAAAAAAATTGAGTCCCAAGCACAGGCTAAGAGTGTGGTAGGTACACCCTTAATCCCAGTTCTTGAGAGGTAGAGGCAAGCAGATCTCAAGTTTGAGGCCAGCCTGGTCTACCGAGTGAGTTCCAGGACAGCCAGGGCTAGACAGAGAAATCCTGACTTGACGCACCCCCTCCACTATCTTCCCCCCACCCTCAACCCCAGTGGACCTCAGTTCGATTCTTAGTACCCACATGGCAGCTTAAAACCATCTGTAACTCCCATCCCTAGGGAGATGATGCCCTCTTCTTGCCCCAGAGAGCACTGCAGGTATATACTACACAGACATTTGGGCAATCATACACATAAAAAAATTTTTAAGATCTAAAAATGAAACAAAAACAACGGAAAACAAAAACAAACTGAAAACAAACTGATCGAAAGTCACACAGCATGGGTCGGAATCTCTTGTGCATAAAATGTGGGTGCCACATCTGGTTTGTCCATCCATGTGCTTGGACGTTTGAGTTAGCTGTTCCTCAGGTAGCTTTTAGGATCCGTCAGGTGTACCTGTGTCCCTCTGTTGACTGAGCCATAAAGCTCCGAGCAGCAGTCTTTCCCTGGCATTCTTCCTCTAGGTCATAGAGAGCTAGAACCTTCTGTCATGAGGTGGTTTGGGCTGTGGCATGCTTCGGGCATCGTCAACCACACAGCTGGGAATGATACCACTGAGTTTGCGCGATCTGCTTCCCTAAAGCTGTTCTGCCAACTGTCCCTTGAAGAAAACACCAAGTTTCATATGTTAAGTGCTAGATAATAAATATTCAAAAACCGCTGGTGTTTGAATAATCTTTCTAAACCTTGCGTTTTACTGATTGCCATGGGAATCTGAAATGTTGACGGTACTGGGAGAATTCCTGGCACCGAGTTGAGTTATGTCACACACTTGTGATTCAAGAGTGTCACCTGCTCACAGCTGCTTGGAAATCAGCCTCTACCAATGGTCCACTACAGGGGGTCCATGTGTGTATGTGTGTATGTTTGTGTGTTCATGTGTGTGTTTGTGTGTGTATGTGTCTGTGTATATGTGTCTGTGTATCTGTGTGTGTATATGTTTGTGTGTGTGTCTGTGGTGTTTTGTGTGTCTGTGTGTGTCTGTGTGTGTTGTGTATCCATGTCTATATGTCTGTGTGTCTGTGTGTCTGTGTGTGTGTTGTATGTCTGTGTTGTGTGTCTCTGTGTGTGTGTCTGTGTTGTGTGTCGTTTGTGTGTCTGTGTGTCTGTATGTATCTGCAGAGGAGATGCTGACACCAGGGATGAAGCCCCATCCTTTTAGTCAGGCTGTGCTTTTAGCCATGGTCGGGCTGTGCTTGTCTGGGTATTCATTTTCCCAATCAAGACACATTCTAATTGGTCTTGAAATCAGGCCTGTTTACTCTTCATAAATGTGTTTCTTAGAGTTCTTTTTTGCATCAGCAGATGAAAAGGGCTCAAGCCATCTGTGTCACCTAGACAAACTATTTCAAGGTTAAGGATAGAGCTTTCAGACCCAGAGGGAACTTAGCATGTAGGGTGCCTGGACTCTACCCCTAGCAGCCCCTCCAGAATTCAGGCTTCCATCAAAATACACACTTGTGTTTAAAACCTGTTGTTACAAGCCGAAGAGATGGCTCAGTGGTTAAGAGCACTGGCTGCTCTGTCAGAGGGCCCAGGTTTGATCTCGAGCATGGACATTGCTGCTCACAACCATCTGTAACTCTTCTTCTGACCTCTGAAGACATCAAGCATACATGTAGTACACAGACAAACATGCATACATAGCATCCTTACACATAAATATTTTTTAAAAATGTTATTATTAGGGGTACACATGTACTGTCAGCTTGGAGAGGTCAAAGAGAACTTTTCAAGATTCTGGACATCAGTCTGTTTACACTTCATAAATGTGTTTCTTAGAGTTCTTTTTTGCATCAGCAGATGAAAAGGGCTCCTACCAGCTGTGTCACCTAGACAAACTATTTCAAGTCTTTTTACTTGCTGGGCCATCTGGCAACTACACACACACACACACACACACATCTCAAATGTGTCTGAATGAAAACAGACACAAACACATAGGTTCTTTAGTTGAAACGTTCTTTTCTTGATGTCACAGTGACCTATATAGCAAGCTCTTTCTCTCTTTCTCTCCCTTTCTCCCTCTCTCTTTCTCCTCCCCCTCCTCTTCCCCTCCCCCTCTCCCTCTCTCTATCTCTATGAGTGAGTCTGCCTGTCTCTCTGCCTGTCTGCCTGTCTGCCTGTCTCTCTGCCTGTCAACAGGCTCTCATTCTGTAGCTCCAACTGCCCTGGAGCCTTCAGTGGTTCTCCTGCCTCCGATTTCCGGTATGCAGGTGTGACCCACCATCCTCAGCTCCCCCATAGCAGGTCCTATTGGAGTTGGTCACTGCCTTCATGTACAGGTAAAGCTTGCAGGACACTCACAGGGCTGGCTAAACCATCAATGAGGAAGCTCTGCTCTGGCATCCACTGCCTCCAGGCATTTGGCAATAGATTGCAACTCCTAAGGCAACCAGCCTTACGGACGGACGGAGCAGCTCCAGGGTCCTCAGCCTGTCTATCCAGTGTGAGCCAGCCACACCGAGACTACGCAGACTATACCATGTAAGCCAATCTAGTGGCTCCCCTTTCTCTGTATATCTACACTGCTGGCTCTGGCCCCTGTAGAGAACTCAGCTAACTCACCAGGCAAGGGCTTGGCCACTGAGCCACACCACATCCCCTACACTGAACTTTGGAGAGCCTCCTCCTCACCTCCCTGAGGAGGCTCTTTTAGGGGTTATCTTTCCCCAGATCCATCCTGCCTGTTAGTGTTCCTCTTTGTTTTGTTTTTGTTTGTTTGTTTTTCAAGACAGGGTTTCTCTGTGTAGCCCTGGCTGTCCTGGAACTCACTCTGTAGACCAGGCTGACTTCAAACTCACAGAGATCCACCTGCTTCTGCCTTTCATGTGCTGGGATTTAACGTACATCACCACTGCCCTGCCCACGAGTTCCTATTTCTTTTTTTTTTTCTTTTTTGTTTTTTTGTTTTGTTTTGTTTTGTTTTGTTTTGTTTTGTTTTGTTTTGTTTTGAGACAGGGTTTCTCTTATAGCCCGGGCTGTCTTGGAACTCACTCTGTAGACCAGGCTGGCTTCGAACTCAGAAATCTGCCTGCCTCTGCCTCCCAAGTGCTGGGATTAAAGGCGTGCACCACCACTGCCCGGCCGAGTTCCTATTTCTAACCTTTGGGACAAACACGTGGAAAGCTTTTGTGACACAGGAAGCTCAAATGAACTCCTTTGCTGCCTTCATGAGTCGTTTCTCTGTACACAGTCCCGTGTGTGCTCATCTGTGTATATGGCCACATGGCTGTGCTCGGGCCTCACATTTATGACTGTGAAGATGAATGTTTAACCAGGCTGCCCTAGGCTGTCCTTGTAGGCCCTGCCCTAGACCACACTCACCTTTAGCCCCTAGTGATGGCTTCCCAGGGTGCTTTGGTTGCCTGATCTCCTGGAGTCTGGAGCAAGCTTACACCCCAAAACTCACCATCCCTCAATTCTCCCCACAAACCGTTCATCATCCACCAAAACACTGTTCTCAAGATAGGTGGGAGGGGAGAGCTGAGCCTCTTATTTTGGGGACAAGTGATATGGACGTAGCAGATGAAAGGCAAAACCAATTCAGGCTACGGTGAGAGTATTTATCAGGCCGGGCACTTGTCTTCCTACCCGCATTGAAGCATTTGTCTTTTTCACTTTCTTTATTGGTGGAGGGGGCTCTGAGAGTAAGGGAGGCACATTTAAAGGAGATTGCTCATCTATCCTTTAAAAGCTAGGGGATGTCTCTTCAGGGATTGCCACGGAAGACCGGGTGGCAAGCTAGTCACTCATTGCTCATCTGTAAAATATTTAAGAGCATGAAGTGTATTCGTGGCTTCAATCGCCTGGTTTGCAAGAGGAAAACGCAGAGGGCTTTGCTGTTAAATGAGAATGCGTGCTGTCTCCGCACGGATGCTTCTAGAGTCATTTGGATGAAAGGCTATTGGTCTCTACCACTTGCTCCTTGGAAGTTCCCACACGGCTCACTCACGGTGGGGGAGAGTGTCGAGGCGGTTTGAAGATTCCAGGCCGTCTTCCTTATCTTCTCGTGCACTTAGCCTTGCCAGTGGAAATCACAGACGACTCTCCTGCCAAATCACTAAATTAGCAAGCTGATTAAATAACACGGCTCTGAACGCTAGTTTAGAGGTTCTGATTACAGAAGGCTCCGGAACGCCACCCCAAAGTGCAGTAAGATCGCTTCCACAGTGTAATCTGGGGAATCAAGCATTTTCTCCATCAGCAAATCCATTGGCTCTGCCTGTCCCTTCTCGACACACTTCTAGGGCTGCCAAAATTGCATGGAGGTTTGGAGGTGAGCAACAGTGTCAGGGTGTCAGATTTCTGCTGCTAGAGGCTCCTCCTCTTTCCCCAAACCTTTAAAAGCTGTTTTATATATAATATATATTATATATAGTTGTATATATAATATATATTATATATAAATATATATACATATACATATATATTTGGAACATTTTAGTCATAGAAGAAGGAAATAAGAAACTTTGCAGGTGGGATGGGGTGTGTCGGATTGGATGTGAAATCTTCCCATAGATACATGTGGTTGCACACTTGGTCCCCAGTTGGTGGCCCCTACTTGAGAAGTCCTGGAACCCTTGAGAAGTTGGGTCTGGCTGGTGGAGATGGCTCACTGGGGGGTCGGGTTTGTATGCATTTCCAGGTCTGGTTTATCTCCCTGTCTTCTAGTTGGCTTCAGTGATATGACCTTGTGCTCTTTCCAGCATGGACACAACACCCTCCCTGCCTTCATAGGTGGAAATCCCCTGGAACACTGGAACAGTGAGATTAAATCCCACCCCCCTTTGGGCCTAGAGAGATGGCTCAGTGGTTAAGAGGACTTCCAGAGATCCTGAGATCAATACCGAGCAACCACATGGTGGCTCACAACCATCTGTAGTGGGATCTGATGCCCTCTTGGCTTGCAGGTGTACATGCAGACAGTGCACTCATATACATAAAATATACAAATGAATCAATAAATAAATACAAAAACAAACCCTCCTTCTTTAAGCTGTTTCTTTCGGGTATTTTGTTGCAGCCATGAGGGAGGTGGGAGACTGATGCCGCAGACACGTCAGAGAGCCCAACCGTGAGGGAAGCGGACTGTAGCTGCGCTGAACTGGGATTCCGGGAGTGAAAAAGTCCAGACACAGCCTGCAGGTTGTCTGGCACAGGGATGCCACCCACTGAGCTGTTTTCAGCAAGGCTTTATGGAGGTTAATTTATGCGTATGTAAATGCCTACACAGTGGGTCATACCTGGGTGACTTTTCCCTTGAGTATATACACCTGTGAGAGTCTCTCCTGGGCCGGGTTAAGAAATATGTGTTCAGCAGAGCTCACTGGCACTCCCGTACCAACCCTACCCCCATCCTCATGCCCGTGCCTTGTAACCACCATAGCTGAGAATAGAGACCTGCTCTTAACTGCTAGTCAGAGTGTTCTTGCAGGTCAGGCTCTTTTGTGTGCAGCTGGTTTCTTGTAGTCTGTCAGGATACAAATGTTGTCTATCAGGCCTTGATGGAAGAAGTATGGTACTGGGGGTAGGCTCCACCATCGTGGACTCTAACCCTCTGGAACCGTAAGCCCAAATAAACTCATTTCTAAGTTGCCTTGGTCATGGTGTTTTTCACAGCAATAGGAAAGCAGCAAATATATAGTCACTGAGTCCCAACCCCAGCCCCAGCCCCAGCCCCAGCCTCCACCCAGGCGTGGCATATGCATTCAGTGAAATAGTTTGTTATGCAAATGTTGGCTGGCTGCTCATCCTCCCCCTCACCTCTGATCACTGTTCTGCTTATGCTGAAGTTTGGGGCCAGGTGAGAGGTGCTAGAGTTTGAAACACCACCATCCTGAGATTCCTGTCCTTAAAGCAGTGCTATCTTCTAGCCCCAGAGAGAGCACTCTAGACCAAGGGCCATCTGTGTGTATTGCCTTGTGACTCTAGGTTTATGGGGAAGGTGACAAGAAGGTAGGTAACTGTGGTTTGGCAGAGACCACACACTGTGGAGTCCAGTGTGGGACCACTGTGAAGTAAGAGCTCTTAAAGTGTGTGTTCCTGTCCTTCGCTCAGCTTCCAGGGACCTGGCATCTCTGGAAACCTCGGATCAAAAGCCAGTCAAGTGGATTCTGTGACAGGAGCAGCTGTGCCTAACCCGATTTTCCTAATTATCCTCTAAATGGGATGCATCCTCAGAGCCTCACAGGCTGTGTGTGCTGCATACTAAGAGGCAGAAGATCGTGTCTGCGGAGATGGGAGTGATGGGACTGAGGTTCTTATTTCTGCATCCCTTTAGGGCCTCTCTTTAGGCAAGATTAGTGTTTATGTTTGCTGAAGTCTGGCCACGCCACACATACAGACAAGCCAGCCAGGAGGGAGAGCTCCACGGCCAAGAGGGGACAGTAGGCCAACATTTTTCCTCTCTAAAATAAAATAATAAAGAAAAATGCAGATTAAACCATAGCCATCAACACGTGCGTGCATATGTGTATGAACACATCCACACTCGTGTACTCTTTTTTTTTTTTAATGTTATTTACTTAATGTATGAGCACTCTGCTGCATATACATCTGCCTGCCTGAAGAGGGCATCAGACCTCCCTAAAGATGGTTGTGAGCCACCATGTGGTTGCTGGGAATTGAACTCAGGACCTCTGGAAGAGCAGTCAGTGCTCTTAATGGCTGAGCCATCTCTCCAGCCCCAGCACTCGTGTGGGACATGTGTGTGTGTGTGTGTGTGCATGTGGAGGTCAGAGGTCAACCTCAGGTACCATTCCTCAGGGCCCATCCGTCTTTTAAAACATTTAATTCTGTTTCCTTATGTGTATGTTTACATGCCTCTATATGTGTTCTCTTTTGGAGGCCAGAAGTTAGTGACAGATCACCTAGAGATGGAGTCTTAGGAGGCTGTAAGATGCCTTGTGGATGTTGGGAACCACCTTAGGTCCTCTGCAAGGTGCTCTTTTTTTTTTTTTTTTTTTTTTTTTTTTTTGGTATTTTTGTTTGTTTTTGAGACAGGGTTTCTCTGTTTATCCCTGGCCATCCTTGAACTCACTCTGTAGACCAGGCTGGCCTTGAACTCATAGAGATCCATCTGCGTCTGCCTTCTGAGTGCTGAGATTAAAGGGAGATTAAAGCAAGTGCTCTTAGCCGCTGAGTTATCTCTGCAGCCCATCCATCTGTCTTTTTTGTTTGTTTAAAGGAGGGTTTCCCACTGGGACTGGGGCTTGCTGATTAATCTAGACAGGCTGGACAGTGAGCCTCTGGGACTGGAGTATTTTTGCCTCCTCGGTGCTGGGATTACAGCATGCACCTCCACATACAGCTTTAGATATGGATGTGGGGGTGGGGGGCTGAACTCAGGTCCTCCTGCTCCTGTAGCAAGCCGTCGCCTCAGCTTCTAAAGCTGCTTTCAGTTGCTGTCCGTGGCATTTATGGGCTGAAAATCCATTTTTAACCATTGCAAGAGTCCCAAATCATCTTCCAAACTGCACTGGCTAGAAAACCACCTTATCCTGCAGCAAGCAGTGCTGGAAGACTAGGGTGAGTGCACGCAGCTCTCAGCCTGAGACTGAGGAAGGCATCCCTCACCAGGGAAGGGTGCCACAAACTTGACCAAGAAGCAAGTATTCCAGACTTGTATTTAACATTGGATTCTGGTTTCTGTAACTCAAATGCCAGGACCCCACTGTCCTGTATAGCATGTGTCAGTTTTCTTGACAACAAGTGTCCCCTGTCTGTGGGTTCTCTTATTGAAACACAGGGGCCCCTGTCAGGAGCTGGGAGTCTGAAGCTCCTTTGTGATGTATGGCTTTTTAAAAAGCAGGAATAGGGTTGGAGAGATGGCTCAGCTGCTAAGAGTGCATATTGTTTGTCTTAGTTACTTTTCTATTGATAGAACAAAGCACTATGACCAAGGCAATGTATTTACTATTTATCTGTATCTTATGGGCATCAGTGTTTTGCCTGCACATGTGTCTGTGTGAGGGTGTTGGATCCCCTAGGACTGGAGTTACAGACAGCTGGGAGCTATCATGTGGGTGCTGGGAATTGAACCTGGGTCCTCTGGAAGAGCAGCCAATGCTCTTAACTGCTGAGCCATTTCTCCAGCCTCTGACCGAGGCAACTTATAATAAAAGAAAACATAATTTAGGGCTTATAGTTCAGAGGAGCATGGCAGCATGCAGACAGGCATGATGCCGAGACATCTGATCTGAAAACATGAGACACACACACACACACACACACAGTGGAGGGAGGGGAAAGGAAAGGACTAAGTGGAATGGCATGGGATTTTTGAGACCTCGAAGTCAGATCCCAGTGACACACTTCTTCCAACAAAGCCTCACATCCTTATCCTTCCCAAACAGTTCCATCAACTGGGGTCCAAGCATTCCAACATATGAGTCTGTGGGGGCCATCTTTATTTGAACCACCACTGTCGTAGAGACCTGAGTTTGGTTCCCAATACTTGCACCAGCGATAACTTCAGCTCCAGGGAATCCACACTTTTCTTCTGGGTTCTGAGGTACCTGCACTCATGTGTAGAAATCTACATGGATACTCACACATAGACGTAATTAAAAGTAAAATAAATGTTTTTTTAAAAGGCAGGATGTGGGCTGGGCAGTGGTGCCACGCACGTGCCTTTAATCCCAGCGCTTGGGAGGCAGAGGCAGGCGGATTTCTGAGTTCGAGGCCAGCCTGGTCTACAGAGTGAGTTCCAGGACAGCCAGGGCTACACAGAGAAACCCTGTCTCAGGGGAAAACAAAACAAAACAAAACAAAACAAAAAAAAACATGGAACCTGGGAATGCATGACAGCTTGCTTCTTGCTCTCAGGTCCCATAGTCTCTGTCCTAATCACCTGTGTCCCCATCTCACAGGAGTGTCAGTAACTACATTTATGATCTTTCAATGTACTCCCAGCTTGTTAGCAACATCCAAATTCTATCTTGAGATGGAGATGCTCTCAACACCCCTTTGGACCTTACTATCCCTAACCCTGGCGTGCACTCTGCAGGAGTTTGCCAATATCCTCTGAAAGTTCTCTTCTCCCCATCCCCCTTCCTTCTGACATGCCCTTGTCATGCATATTAGTAGCTTTTTGTATTACAAATGCAACTTAAGAAGGATTCATTTTGGCTTGCAATTTGAGGGTACAGTCCGTAAGTCCATCGAACTAGGGAAGGCATGGTGTTTCTCAGGTCACTTTGTGTGTGTGTGTGTGTGTGTGTGTGTGTGTGTGTGTGTGAAATTTATTAGAGTGGCTTGCAGGCTGTGGTCCAGCTAGTCCAACAATGGCTGTCTATCAAGTACAAGAATCTATCCTTCCTTCCTTCCTTCTTTCTTTCTTTCTTTCTTTTTTTTTTTTTTGTGTGTGTGTGTTTTTGTTCTTCGAGACAGGGTTTCTCTGTGTAGTCCTGGCTGTCCTGGAACTCACTCTGTAGACTAGGCTGGCCTTGAACTCAGAAATCCACCTGCCTCTGCCTCCCAAGTCCTGGGATTAAAGGCGTCTGCCACCACTGCCTGGCTCATTCTTTCTTTTTAAAGATTTATTTATTTTATGTATGTGAATACACTGTCACTGTCCTCAGACACACCAGAAGAGGACATTAGATCCCATTACAGATAATTGTGAGCCACCATGTGATTGCTGGGAATTGAACTCAGGACCTCTGGAAGAGCAGTCTCTCCACCGAGCCATCTCTCCAGCCCCATTGCGTGCATATATATATATATGAATCTGGAAGAAGTGAGCTTCTAAAGCCAGTGAAAGAATGGAGTTGCCATTGAGAGCGAGGGCAAGCAAGCAAAGAGTAAAAGCTTCCTTCTATGTCCATTATATAGGCTGCCAGCAGAAGGTGTG
This sequence comes from Grammomys surdaster, assembly GCF_004785775.1. Classification (NCBI taxonomy): domain Eukaryota; kingdom Metazoa; phylum Chordata; class Mammalia; order Rodentia; family Muridae; genus Grammomys; species Grammomys surdaster. The sequence goes on from NW_021620598.1 coordinate 1,386,358, forward strand.
GCCCAGATTAAAGGCAGATCTTCCCACAAAAGATCTAGATTTAGGATGGGTCTTCCCTCCTCAAATGATTTAATTAAGAGAAATCCCTCACAGGAGTGCCCAGCTGCCAGCTAGGCTTTAGTTAACTCTAGATGAAGTCACGTTAACACCAAGAAGAACCATCACACCTTTTTAATCAGTTTGGAGCCTAACTCCTGGGGGTTGGGGCGGGGTCCGCTGCCCAGGATTGAGACTGGGTGTTGTCTGTCCCTCTCTCCTTAACCCAAAGGAGATAGATAATCCTCTGGGTACATCCAGAGCTTTGTCTCCAAGGTGATTGGAATTCTCATCAGGTTGACAATCAGATTAACCATCACGTGGGATGCAGGGAGTTTGCATTTCTGAGATTTCCGGGATCCTGGGGTCTCCGGCTCCTCCACGATTAAGAGGGAAGGCAGCCTTAGCACTGAGGCGTAGGCCAGAGAAAGCCAAAAGGCCTGTGTTGCCGGGAGGAGCATGGTTTCGGGAGGGGGGTGGCTTCAGGAGGAGGGTGGCTTCGTGGCTTCGCAGAGATAAGAGTGCCAGGAACTGGGCCAGGGTGAGAGATGTCTGTCCTAGGCCTGTGAGTTTTCTTCCTATCCTAGTGGAGGGAGGTGACTCTTTATCTTGGTCTTTGGAAACCATCCCTCCCCAGCAACTCTCTCCTCCCTATTTCTTCCTAAATCCTGGGCCTTTCTGATCCTTCTCCTCCTACTGGGATCCCCACTGTCCCTATCCCACGCTTGGCTTGTAACTCTTTAGATACTGGGCACCCCATTCTCCATGACAAATTCCAAGGCGAGGCCAGGCACTTCTCAGCTGACGTGCCAGTTTGGCTACACCCCTTCTGCCAACGTAAAGTGTGAATATTTCCTGCACTGAACCGAAACCGCTCACCAGAAGGAGTGAGGCTCCGAGCCAGTACAAAGGGAGAAGGAGGAAACACCTCCCCCTCACCCCCACGATTAGGTGCTGCTTGAAGCTTTACCCTCGCTGGGTCCTGATAGCTCCTATCTCTGCTGAGCCATGCATCCACCCGTCTCCTGGAGCCACAGGCCATTTGGCTTTCCCTCTGCCTACGACTCAGTTCTCATGCTGCCTCTTCCCCGCAGCGTCTCTAGAAACCCGTTCACTTCGCTCTTAGTAAACCTCCCTGCCTGGTCCCCTCCTTGTTCACGACTTACTGTTCCCAAATTAGCGAGAGTCAATTTTGTGCAACACGAACCTGGTCACGTCTGTTAGCTTAGCATCCTTCCCTGGGCCTGCGCTCTTCCTCCCGGTGCCCATGTTGTCCCTCCCTGATTCTTCCAGCTCGTGGCTCCCATGGAAGCCTTTGGCTGAGCTTGCCTTGGGGGAAGGGTCACTGTGTATGAGGCTACTGTCCCACAAAGGCACCCACTACACCCCCAAGCATCGACCCAAGGGATGCCCTAGTCCTGCGTCAGGATCCTGGCAGAGACTCAACTGACCGTACATGTTTCTGGGGCTAATTGATTCTGGGCTTCCAGCACGGAAGGCCGAACAAAAGGGGGCCGGTCGTGCCTGGCACTACGTGCAGGGTCCCGCTGTATTGCGGGCGGGGAGCTCAGCTACAGCACCGGGACTTCGGGGTCAGTAGGCAGGGGCGGGGAAGCCGCGGCCGCGCCCTCCTGGCCACTCCCCGGCCGGCGGTGGGTGGCGCGCACTCGCATATGTCCTCCGTGCCACCACGGTCGCCCACCCCGCGGGCCCCCAAGATGAAGAAGGACGAGTCTTTCTTGGGCAAGTTGGGCGGCACACTGGCAAGGAAGAAGAAGACCAGGGAGGGTGAGTGTGCCCCCGCGTCCCTTTGGCGCCAGCCGGGTGCCAGCGGTGTCCCCCATGTGTTCGCTCCCTGTCCGCCTCGGCGGCGCCAATGAGCCCTCCCGTCGCGCTCAGGCTGCGCGACCTTTGGGACAGGCCGGTCCCTGTCCCTACAACCTTTGCGGTGCTGGCCCGGTGCCCAGGACGAGCGTCCTGCTCTGGACACAGGCCTAGCAAGCTACGGTTCCTGTGCCCATCCTTGTCCTGTGACACTCTCGTCGCAGTGATTGGACACATGCTGGTGGAGAGGACAGGCTGCTGACTGCGTGATACCTGCAAGCATGGCTCGGTCCCTAAGCTGGGAGTCAGTGAAAGGGCACAGGACACACAGGCCAGGAGCCTGGGAAGCCTGGAACCATTGCCGAGGAGAGATGGGGCGAGGGGCGGGGGGAAGGTCATGCCCCCTGCGCAGGAAAGTAATTTTAAAAAGACTTTTACTTTTTAAACTTTTAAAAAACAAAACTGCAAGGGATGTAACCTCTGCGCCCTGGTCAGTGCCTTAAGGTACCGAAGTTCCCAGCCCTCCCCAGCCTTCCCCTTGCAGAAACATTCCGAATTTTCTATTGTTTTGACCTGGAGGCTCTTGCCCTAGGGCTGAGATTCCGGGCACTCACCGGGAATGGGAGGGGCTTGCTGAGGAAGGACAGGTAGAGAGAAGCTTCAGAGATAGACTTCCTGGGGATCATCTGCTAGGGACCACGTAGTTAGGGAGTCCTGAGGGTCTCCTCAGGCCACTGGAGCCAGACTAACTCCTAGAAAGCCTGCCTGGGCCTCCAGGGACAAGCCCTGCCTAGGAGGTGACTGATAATCATCCCGTGGGCCCGAAGGACAGGGATGATGTATTTACTCTTGAGGGAACCTCCAGGCCCTAAATTATAGGCAGACTCATTCTGGCCTTTCAAGGTATCTTGAAAGGCAGGGCATGTGAGGAAAAGCAGAGCTTGTCTGGAAGTGTGATATTACCTACACTTTGATACTGTGGCCCCCACACCCTGCCCAGACTTGCCTTCCCAAGTCTTCAACCCTAGAATGCCCTCTACCAAACTAGACTGTGCAGTTCCCTGAGGGCAGGTAGGCCTGGTCTTCTTCCTTAGGATTCATCCTAGGGTTTATTTCTAAGCAAATGGGCTTTTTTGGTTGTTTCTGAGCTGGCGCTTTGCAGTGTCACTAAGTCTAGACACAGTCCTGGATTCAAGTGATCCTCCTGCCTCAGCCTCACCTGTGTCAGGAACTGCAGGTGTGTGCCACCCTTTTGTGGCTCACCATCTATGGGACTCTCATGTGGTTTGATCACGTCAAGGCCTTGGAAAGTAGAAGAGAGGCTGAGTCTTTCAGGGCCCTGGGAATGGATGCCATCATGTAGAAACCTGTGGGAAGTCCCATGATCCTAAGCTGTAACTGTCAGAGGGCCCAGGGATGGGGGGGGGGGGGAATGTTGGAGATGTTGGAGAGAAAATCTAAGAAAGAAAATCTTTCACAGAAAAGCATGTGTAAGAGTGTGAATGGTTACAGCTGCTGTGTGTTTCATGTGTGTGCACACACATGTACAGGCCTGAAGTCAATGCTGGGTGTCTTCCTCAGTTTCTCACTATTATCTATGTATCTACCATCTATGTATGTATGTATGTATGTATGTATGTATCATCTATGTATGTATGTATGTATGTATGTATGTATGTATCTATCTATCTATCTATCTATCTATTTATCTATCTATCATCTGTGTATCTATAGTCTATGTATCTACCTATGTATCTATCATCTATGTATGTATGTATGTATGTATGTATGTATCTATCATGTATGTATGTATGTATGTATGTATCCATCATCTATGTATTTCGTCTATCTTTCTACTTACCTACTATGGCTGGCCTGGAACTTATAGACCAGGCTGGCTTGGCACTTAAGAGACCTGCCTGGTTTGGCCTTCTATGTGCTGGTATTGAAAGTGTGTACTTCTACACTGGGTTCCTTCTTGTTTTTGGAGGCAGAGTCACTCACTGAACCTGGAGCTCTTTGACTGAGATCAGCAAGCCCTGGGGCCCTCTGTCCCCACGTCCCCTGATGTGAGATTACAGGAGAACAACATCTGGCTTGGCTTCTGACTGTTTTTAAAAATCGCCAGTGCTGGGGATGGAACTCCGGTCCTCATGTAAGCCCTTTGCCAACTGAGCTGCCTTCCCTGCTCCTGTTGCAGCCTTTCCAAGATGGTACTTAGACTATTGGAACACGAGGGCTGCACCAGTGAGTGATGAGCTGGCCTCGGTTTCCAATTGTAAGTGCTTCTCTGCTTTGCTTTTTGAGATCTTGGGTATCCAGAAGATGGATGGCTGGTCTAGCCCAGTTTAAATGTACCTGGAACTCCAAACAACATCTCCCCCTGCCTGCTGCTTCTGTTGATATTGAGATCCCATGAGTTAGCTTGGCCCTCTGCCTTCGGGTCTCAAGGCTGGAGTACCTGTCACCCTTATAACCAGAAAGCCACAAACCCTAATTGGTCTCTGAGGCAGGAACGGAGGGAAGGCTTAGCCTCGGAAGGGAAGGGCTGAGGAGCTTCCTTGTGGTCCTCTGGGGAGTGGAGAAGGAACGGAGGGGCTAATGTGAACACTGTGTAATGAGGTCTTGAATAATTGAGCGCTGAGTGCTGCCAGTATTTCTGCAGACCTTGTTGCCTTGGCAACTGGCCCCCCTGACTGCTCTTGGCCTTGACTTTGGGCCATGGGAGCTTATGCACCGATGCCTACTAGGAGATGACCACTGGGAGGACATGGGGCTTCCCAGCCTGCCAGTCGGAACACTTAGCTGTGTTTCCTCCTTTGTTAGAAAGTCCAGGGTGGACTCTGGACATTTCCTGAGCTGAGGACACCAGAAGGGGGGAGGGGATGGCTGGTGAAATTCAAGGTTTGGGGTCATATGGGCATTCGACCCCACCCTACCTTGCAGAGTGGCAGAGAAGGGAGGGACCAACTGGGACAAATGCTTTGTCCCATTCCAGGAGGTGGGGGTACGATGTGGGGTGAGCTAGGATACCCAGTACAGGAAGTGTCTAAGAATGAACAGGGCGTGATTCAGCCCAGTGGAGACTTTATGGTGTCACGGGGTGGCCCGGTCAGAAAAGGGAAGTATGACTAACTGCACATTGGAAAACGGAAGGGACCGCCTACAACACTCAGGCCTCCCTATGGGGAGTCCGAGTCCTGGCTCTGAGAGATCAGGAGCCAGCTTAACCTCTGGAGGTCAGGGTGTGTGTGGGTGTGGGGGGGTGAGGGTTGGTGCTGAGGAAAGATGCCCCTATATGGGGTGTCTTTCATCTATCGTCTATCTGTTCTATCAATTGTGTATGTATGTATGCATGCATGTATGTATGCATATATATATGTATGTATGTATGCATGTATGCATGTATGGTCTATGTATCTACTCTAACAATTGTCTGTCTATCTATCTATCTACCTATTTATCCATCCATCCATCCATCTGTTCATCCATCCATACATCTATCTATCTATCTATCTATCTATCTATCTATCTATCTATCTATCTATCTATCTGCATGTACTCTGGTTACCTAGCAAAATGGAGTGAAGACTGGAGTTTGCCCTTGATGCCGCAATTCTTCCAGGCAGGGTGGAACTTCATTTCAGGTTTAACAAGTTTTCATCTCGAAGCCCATAGCTGACATTAGGGCTGCTCTCACAGTAGGGCTGCTCTCACAGTAGGGCTGCTCTCAAAGTGTATAATGAAGGATTCCTGCTGCATTGCCTGTCTGGCCCTCCCTTCCCCAAGGCCCCAAAACTTAGCAGACACTGTAGCTGCCTTCAGACACAGCAGAAGAGGGCATCGGATCCCATTCCAGATGGTTGTGAGCCACCATGTAGTTGCTGGGAATTGAACTCAGGACCTCTGGAAGAGCAGTCAGTGCTCTTAACAGCTGAGCCATCTCTCCAGCCCTGATTTTGGCTTTTTGAGACAGAGTTTCACTGTGTAGTCTTGGCCATCCTGGAACTCACTCTACAGATCAGGTTGGCCTCAAACTCACAAGAGATCCAACTGCCTCTGCCTCCCGAGTGCTGGGAGCCACCCTTGCCTGGCAACTTGTAGATTTTTTTTTTTTATATATATTTTTTAACAATCTCCACAGTTTTGCCTTTTCTAGAATCGTGAACTGGAATTCTAGTGCTTGACGTGAGGCTTTTCATATTGGCTTCCTTCACTCACTGTCCAGCTAAGCTTCCTCCCTGTGTCGATGGGCCACTATGCCTGGCTCATGCAGTGTTGAGAATCCAACCCTGAGCCTGGTGTATGTATGCTAGGTGAGCGCTCTACCCACTGAGCTACATCCCCAGCCTTAAACTTCTGAAATTTACTCAGTGCTGTGAAAGAAAATATAATTCAACCAACTGTCAGATGTCCCAGGGGTTCCTAGTAGGAAAGGAGGAAGGGAAGCGAGTGTCCCCTGAGACAGAGATCCTAGGGGAAGTGTTACTCCTTGATCTGAGGGCATCAGGAAACAGGTGGCAGACAGCTGGTTGTGTACTGGGGACCTCAGGAGCCAACCTGGCTCAGGTCCATATTCAGGACAGCAAGGTCTGGTTGGGGGAGGGGTGAGTAGATGTGGGGACGGAACCTCTTGGGGATACATAGCTAGATTTGAGGAGCTGGTGTTCCAGCTGGAGCTAGTGACCTGTTGTAATAATGTACTGTGATAAAACATTGATCAAAAATAACTTGAGGGAAGAAAGAGTTTATCTGACGTCTACTTTGTGGTGGTTTGAATATGCTTGGGCCATGGGAAGTGGTACTATCCTGTGTGTCCTTGTTGAAGGAAGTGTGTCACTGTGGGGGTGGGCTTTGGGGCTCCTACTGCTCAAGCTCCACCCAGTATGGAAGAGACCTCCCCCCTCCTGGCTGCCTATAAAAGAGCCCTTTGCTGCTGCCTTTGGATCGAGATGTAGATAGAACTCATAGCTCTCCCAGCGCCATGTCTGCCTGGACGCTGCCATGCTTCCCACCACGATGATAACGGACTGAACCTCTGAAGCTGTAAGCCAGCCCCAACTAAATGTTTCCATTTGTAAGAGTTGGTCATGTTGTCTCTTCACAGCAATGGAAACCCTAACTAAGACACAATTCATCTCTGAGAGAAGTCAGGGCAGGAAGTGAAGTGGGGGAAGCCACAGAGGAAGGCAGCTTATTGGCTCGCTTGCTGGCTTATGAGCTCACAGCTAGCTCATAGTGGCCGGGCCTACCTCCCACAGTGGCTCGAGTCCTCCTGCATCAATCATCAATCCAGACTTCTCACAGACAGGGTCACTAGGTCAATCTGATCAAGGCAGTTCTTCAATTAAGGTTCCCTCTTCCCAGGTGTGCCAAGGTCGACACTGAAACCTAACCAGGACATGTCTTCGGTTGAGAATAAAAGACGGTTGTAATTAGGCAGAGGAGGGGGGAGAGTGCCTGGGGAAGACCCCTCAACAAAGGCCCTTTTGGGGAAGTACAGGGGGTGCCTTGTGTCTGAATTGTGGCTTGGCATGTGGGGCCACTGCCAGCCATATAGAGATCCTGGGGGTACAGCAAGAATGACCTATTTTGGTGACATTAGAGGCCTTGTAGGCCACAGTTTGGGAGCCAACTGATGTGGATGGAGGAGGAGTCTGTTTCTGCAGGGCTGTAGCTCACGTTGTGTTGTGGTTCCCGAGTGTCTGCCACCCCAGGCGGTTGGAACCACAGCTCCAGGGAGCAGAAGCGTGGGAATTTGACTGAGTTCACTCCACGCAGCGCTGGGCGGACACTGGGCTGAGAAGCCATGGGGCTCTACCTGGGTGTGGGGAGATCACAGTCTGAAGTCCCACGGAGACAGAGCTCCTGAGTAGGGGTCAGTCCAGGTTGAAGCAGCTGACCAGGAGACCAGTGGTCTCTATCCTTGGGCTCCCAGATGCTGCTGGGAGCCTCGGAATAACTAAGACACGAGGGCATACGGGCTGGACCAGCCCACAGCTGAGAGGGATGAGAGGGAGAGCTGTGGCAGCACCCCACGGGGTGACAGACTCTTTGTTAAGGCACTCACTTGGCTGGGTTGGCTAGCTTGCTTGAGTTGGCAGCCTTCGCAGCAGGAACATAGAGAAGTATTCCAGGTGGGAGATTAGGAGGTGGTGGCAGCTCATTGTTTAAAAGCCTTCTCCATGGTTCCCCACGGTGGAGCCCCAAAGACATGAGGAAGTCCATGGTTTTAAAAGGTTTATTGTCATGGCGGAAAGTGGATGAATCTGGCTGTACCCCCGTTTCTTCAGGGAGGGCCTTTGGTTAAATACTGTTTGTAAGGAGGAGGGTCTGGGAAGGAATGCTTAATTGACTATGCCCTCTGGCCTTTGTACCTAAAGATCTCTTTAATATGGAGATCTCTTGGCCTGGAGGCCTGTAGTCACACCCTCTACCTGTGGAGGGGCTGGTAAGTACCTTGCCTTATGTGATTGAAAGGCACTGATCAATGGAGGTCTTTGGCCATATGTCAGGAGCCTGGAAAGCTATCCTTTCACGGTCCCACATGCTTCAGCACGGTAGCTTCAGTGGGTGGGGAGAGAGGAGGGAGCAGGTGGATGCCAACAGGTAAGGAATGGGACATGTGTGCTGTGGTTTCCAGAATGTTCTGGTGGAAAGAGGAACAGGGAGTTGCGAGGCTCTAGAAACCTAGCCAACAGAGAGAAGCCGCTCCACAGAGCCTTTCTCCAAACCAGACCTGGGTACTGAGGATGGAGTCAGGGCTGTGTCATACTAAGCCCTTGCAGTACCACAGAGCTGAGCCCCAGCCCTTTTCTTCCCCATGATCATTAAGGAGGCCATCTTGCTGGGGAGGAGGCAGCTCCTGGTTCATGAAGGAAGATCCAGTCAGGTGGACCAGGCTCTCAGTCCTGTGTCCTCAGGCACACCTGCCATCCCTTTTCTGAGCTGAGGTCCCCCAGCACACAGCCAGAGCTATGTGTCACCTGTTTTCCTGATGTTCTCAGGTCCAGGAGCACTGCTCCCCCTGGGGCGTGGGCATCTCCCGAGAGGACATGAGGGGGTTTTTATGAAGGCTGTGTGTGACTTCATCAAGTTTCTTGTCATTATTTTTCTGACCATAATATCACACCCAGGTACTTCTTTAAGTGTCCTGGTACATTCTATGGTCCCCGGGGAGCATCCTGATCTGTAGTGGGTGCTTTTCTTGGCAGCCTCCTGAGATTTCAAGAAACCATGCTTCAGCAGAGGAAAAAGGTGCCTCTTGATCCTTCGCCTCTTTCGATCTCTACCTCTCTGAGCTAGGCCTTTTCTTCTATTGTAACGCCACGATTCTGATGCCTAGAAGTCATGGTTTCCCCAGAAAGATCCAGTCAACTAGCCATCCAACCCAGTGAGCCTTAGGGGCACCCTGCTTTGAATTCCTGTCTCACCTCTCTGGAATTAGTATTTACTGAACACTCCGAAGCTGCTCCCCCAGTTGTGCTCATCCAGTCCTCAGAATAATTAACGGGTGTTTAGGCAGTGTAATGGGCCAGCACCTGCGGCGCTGGTTCTAAAGTGCTCCTTTGATTGATTCCACCCCGCCTCGGCTGGCCGAGGTCAACTCCATGTACCTAGCTATTTTCTTCTTGGCAAATACATGATTCATCACAGGGGAAAAAAAAAAAAGCACTCGAAGAAAACGTTTTCTTCTCTTTGCATTGGCTACGTGTTTCACTTTTTAGGAAAGTAAACGTCTAATGAGTGCGTTTGGGCTGGAAAACATCCCAGTCTTATGAAGTGGAATATAAACTCAGCTTGCCTTAATGGTGTTAATCTTGTCTATGCAAATGGCTGTTGGGGTAAGAGTGCAGACATGAGCAATCCATTGCAGGCGTCATTATTCCTTAGTAACACATACTCAAAAGAGGGGCTTCTGGTTAGAAGTAAATACAGATTGAGCAAGAGTCTGCATCTTGAGCACACTGTGTCAGCCGTGTGCCACCAGCCCTGGCCGAGCATGACTGTGCCGTGGGGATCCACACTCCATGCTGTGGGATCTCGCCTTCATTCTTACTAGGCGGGGTCGGGGTCGGGGCGGGGGCCGCAGGGCCCATGGAGGTAGATGAGTCCTGCAGAGGTAGAATCACTGCCCTGCTGAGTTGGTTCTAGTTGGTTTGTAGAGGTACAGCTGTTGGGCATCAAGGGGTATCACTGTGGGGGTACACAGTGTACAGCCTGGCTGCAGGGCTCCGTGACTTCATCTCTACCAGACTCTGTGTCTGCCACCCTGAACACAGCAACCTGCTCCTTAGGATTCGAGGAAAGAGCCAGAAAAGCCTTGTCCGAGTAAAGTGGCTGCTAAGAGGTGTTACTTACTGATGAATGCTGATAAGTGGTGCTTTGGTTCGCTGGTAGAACAAGGGGCCAAGTAGATTTCCGCTTGGGAGCAAACGTGGCTAGATAACAGAATTCTGAGGGCGTGTCGGAACCTACGAGAAAAGGGTGCTGAAAACCCAGGGTCTCCCTAGTTATGTGAGTGGTATTGGTGGAACAGAAACCTTCCTGGGCTCAGATCTTTTCAGTTAGCCCTGGCTGTCCTGCCCTTTGGTGCTCCACCCGGCTGCAGGTGGCTGGATGCTGAGTTGCCAAAGGAGTGCCTGAACCCTAACCCTATTCAAGTAGCATTTCTGTTGCTCTGCCAAACACCCTGGCAAACACAACACAAGGATCCAGTCTAGGTCACAATGAAGTTACAGCCTTCGTTGTTGGGAGTCAAGGCAAGGACTTGAAGCAGCTAGTCACAGCAGTTAAGCGCAAAGGGGGACTGCCAGCAGACTTAGTCCTCAGCTTTCTCTAGTTAATGGCTCCAACCGGGGAGTGATGGCACTGCCCACTTTCAGGCTGGGTCTTCCCACCTCAATTAAGGCAACCAAGACAATCCCCTGCAGCCGTGGTTCTCAGTCTTCCTCATGCCGCAACCCTTTAAAACAGTTCCTCATGGTGTCGTGACCGCCAACTATAAAACTATTTCTGTGGCTACTTCATAGCTGTAATTTTGCTGCTGTTATGAACCATGATATAAATGTCTGTGTTTTCCCAATGGTATTAGAGGACTGAGCCCTGTGGAAGGGGTCGAGACCCACAGGTTGAGAACCACTCTTCAGGCCAATCGTGATGGCTCAGTGGTTAAGAGTATGGGCTGGTCTCAAAGAGGACTGGGTTTGGTTCTCAGCGCCTTCATGGCAGCTCATAACCATCAGTAACACCAGTTCCAGAGGATCTGATGCCCTCTTCTGACATCCATGAGTACCAGCACACTTACAAACATGCAGCACCCCTTGCCCCACCCCAAAAGACAGTCCCCTACAGACACACCCACAGGCCAATGTCATCTAGAGACTCCCTCACTGACACTCTAACCAGGCAATTTAGAGTGTGTCAGATTGACAATGAACCCTAAACACATTGCCCCCCAGCTGCTGTGACCCGGAAGCACTCTGTTGGAAGCTCTGGCTCTGTGTCTGTGGTTTGTGCCACAAGCAGCAGATACCTGAACCCTGTGCTGGGCACAAAGACTTGAGGCCAGTGCCAGGAAAGCTGGAGGACTTCGCTCCAGTCTGCCTCTCCACTGAGTGTCAGGGGACCAGAGAACCAGAGGGTCAGGGAGCCTTAGCAGACATGGGGTTATTTCCTAGGCTTGTGTGTTGGTTGTGGAACACAGGGGTCCTCAGACTTAGATCTCCTGAAATATGGACCTTGGTTAGTTATTTGAACTCTTCCTTGCTGGTTGACTAGCACGAATCCTTCATATAGGTTTCCCCAGGCAGTACCACCTTGGGAGTTTATTCTTTAAAGTGTCACTCTTTAGAAAAGTTATGCCTTTTTACATTTCTTCTCATTTAAAAACTTACAAATCCCAAGAATCTAGGCTTTAATATCTAGTTAGTGAAAAGTTAAAGAGGCCACAAGGATTTTTATATCTCCTAGGGCTTGTGTGCACCACATGCTTGAGTCTAGAGGCTTCTGGAAGCAGCTGTCTGTCTGGCTCAGCGACCCAGAGCTGCTGGCTCAGTTGCCAAGGCTCAGGTTACTGCAGGGAGCTGGAACCCCCAGGCCTAAGCTTTAAATGTGGAGGAGCCTCTAGCTAAGTCCTTGTGGTAACTGTTTTAGTATCAATGGGGCTTGAGAGACGTATGTATATGTGTATATATGTATGTATGTATGTGTGTATGTATGTGTGTGTATGTATGTGTGTGTATGTATTATGTGTATGTATGTGTGTATGTATGTGTGTGTATGTATGTGTGTGTATGTATTATGTGTATGTATGTGTATATATGTATGTATGTATATGTGTATGTGTGTGTATGTATGTGTGTATGTATGTGTGTGTGTATGTATGTGTGTGTATGTATATATGTATGTGTGTATATATGCATGTATGTGTGTATGTTTTAGTTTCATTTCTGTCACTGTGATAAAAATACCATGACGAGAAACAACTCAAAGGTTTATTTGGCTTATAATTCTAGAAAGTTCCTAATTATGTGGCAGCCAGGATACCGGGTCATATCACATCACATTCACAGTCAAGAGCAGAGAGAGAATGAATGCATACTCACTTAGTGTTCAGCTCAGTTTCTCTAGTCTCATACAGTCCAGAACTAACCCTAGGGCATGTTGCCGCTCACAGTGGACTGCGTCTCCTTAACGTCAGCCATTACAAACCACAGTCACAATGTGCATGGATATGTTTGTGTATCTATGCATATATGTAAAAATGCAGGCATGTGTATGTGCTTATTTTTATTTGTTTGTTTATTAATTCATTTATTTATTTATTGAGACAGGGTTTTTCTCTGTAGCCTTGACTGTCCTGCAACTCACTCTGTAGACCAGGCTGGCCCTGAACTTACAGAGATCCACCTGCCTCTGTCTCTCCAGTGCTCTGATTAAAAGCATGTACCACCACGGCCTGGCTTGTGTTTATTTTTGATAGAAGACTGCCTAAACCATGAGAGAAACAGCACATGAATTAAAAACAAAACAAGCCAGAACAGAAGCCAAGTGGGTGGTCACAGTGACAGGGCCACTGAGACTCTGGGTTCCCTGACATTCATGGTCCATGCTCACCTCACGCATGGTACCTTGGGCTATTCTACATGGCTGGAAAGTGACACCATGTAGTGATTTCTGTCTTGTGGGAGAGCAGAGTCTGGGTGAGGTGAGGGTCTCTTGTCTCAGCTGGAGGCATGGCCAGCTGGGAATGTACCTTCTCCTTTACTCCCTGGCATTTGGGTGACACTTAGCCCCAGAGTCAGAAAGATGCTGCAGAGGAGACTGACTGCATTCTGTGCTGAGTGATATGGAGACTTGGACCCTTGTAGTCTCATTCTGCTCTGGGCTGCTGCCTGAGAGGGCCTGGTTTAGTCCTGCAGGCCCCACAGTCTTCCTTGTCTCAGAGCCCTGACTGTCCTGCCCTCTCACCAGAGCTTTCTGTCTGTCATTTTTATGTCATGCCTTCTGCAACATGGGACACTATATGGGACATCCTGACAATGTCTGCCTTCATAGGTGGTTGGCTTGAGACCTATCTTCCCACTAGCCAAGGTTCTGGGTCAGCTGGGTCACTAGGAGGCCATGATGGGAAATACTCATTGGTCATTTATGCTTATCAAGCACAAGCCTGGTTTCTGAAAAATCTCAGGAGGTAACCAAGAAAAGCACCCACTACAGATCAGGATGCTCCACGGGGACCATAGAATGTACCAGGACACTTGAAGAAATGCCTGGGGCAGGCGGTGGTGGCACACGCCTTTAATCCCAGCACTTGGGAGGCAGAGACAGGTGGATTTCTGAGTTTGAGGCCAGCCTGGTCTACAGAGTGAGTTCCAGGACAGTCAGGGCTACATAGAGAAACCCTGTCTCGAAAAACCAAAAAAAAAAAAAAAAGGAGAAATGCCTGGGTTTGTTGTTATGGTCAGAAAAATAATGACAAGAAACTTGATGAAGCCACACACAGTCCCCATGAAAGACCCCCCTCATGTCCTCTCAGGAGATGCCCAAGCCCCAGGGGGAGCAGTGCTCCTGGACCTGAGAGCATCAGGAAAACAGGTGACACATAGCTCTGGCTGTGTGCTGGGGGACCTCAGCTCAGAAAAGGGATGGCAGGTGTGCCTGAGGACACAGGACTGAGAGCCTGGTCCATCTGACTGGATCTTCCTTCATGAACCAGGAGCTGCCTCCTCCCCAGCAAGATGGCCTCCTTAATGATCATGGGGAAGAAAAGGGCTGGGGCTCAGCTCTGTGGTACTGCAAGGGCTTAGTATGACACAGCCCTGACTCCATCCTCAGTATCCAGGTCTGGTTTGGAGAAAGGCTCTGTGGAGCGGCTTCTCTCTGTTGGCCAGGTCTCTAGAGCAGGCCCACAGAAGATTCTTGTTGGAGGAGAGTGAGAGGTGGCAACCAGAGAGGGGGCTGTGGAGGGAGCCCAGGAGCTGAATGAGGAAGCCAGAACCCAGAGTACCTAGTGGTGTCCCATGCCTGTCTGTATCCTGTCCCGTGACCCCTGTTCCATCCCCCAACCGCAGCCTGGAAGGCTTCAGCTCTGTAGACAGGCTGTGTTTAGTCTTCTGACGTCCAGAACTCCAGGTTTGCAGGTCTATGTGGTTTTACGTCTCTGATCACTTCTCAACACAGTCATTGGACACCAGTGACTGCTGACAGACGGTTGGGTGGATCCAGAGACGGGAGCTGGGGAATAAGTCAACCTCAACCATGGCCTCCTGCAGGGGGCGAGGGAGTCTTTATGTGTTCCTACAGGCTTGTGGATTTTAACACAAGGCCTTCCGGGGAGGGAGGGATGTCACACGAGTCACACAGGTGCCAACATCTTTGTGTTAGCATTTCACCCTCAGTCAGCCAAGTGCTACCCCTCCTCATCCAACCGAGAAGAGATGCCAGGAGAGAGGAAAGGGTGAACTGCTGGTCCTTGGAGGGCAGCCACCAAGATACAATGGGACCACCCAGCACGGTGATCCGGGCAGCTGCTTTCCTGTGGCAAGGATTGAATGCGAGGACTGAAAACAGAGCAGGGAGCCAGGGCTCATCTCTGCCTTCTCCTTCCCCAGATAACCTGCTCCAGGCATGCACACGCTTCCACAGAGATGAGGCGGGAAGATGTACCTCTCTTGGGGACATGAGGATGTTCTTCAGCTTCCTGAGTGACTGTTTGAAAGCCCTTTGCCAGGGGGGAGAGAGTGTTGTCCTGAAATGTATGCAGGAGACTTGTTATTAGTATAATGAGATTTTAACGATTTGAGATTTTGTTGGAGCAGCACACATGGAATTTTAATCTTATTGTACGCAGCTGCTGGTGGGTTTGTTTTATTTGTTTCCCTGGGCCTCATTGTGAGGATGCATTTCTACAATTACTATTTAGTTTGCCCTCATGGAGATCTGCTTTTATGCCACTCTTAATGTTCATGTTGAGAGAATCTTGGGAGGAAAATAAATTATATATATACATATTATATATACATAATAAATATATTTATGTCTTATATAAAACATACATACAATTATATATGGTCTGGCTTGACCAGAACTGGGACGTGAGGATTTCAATTTCTGTTCCTTATTCATAATTGACACAGAGTAGAAACAACGCCAGGGCCATTAGCTGATAATGGGAAACAAAATGTGATATAATCATAAAATGGAATAGTCTACAGCAGTGAAAAGGGAGGAGATATTGGTATGGGCTAGACCATAGATGAATCTGGAAGATGCTAAGAATCTGTTCACAAAAGGATGAATATTGTATGATGAAAAAAATCCAGACTAGCCAAATTTGTAGGTCTGGAAGGTAGACAAGTGGTCGCTAGAGGCTGGGGGTTGGAGACAGAGTGCTAGTGGGTGCTTTGGGGGTGAGGAGAATGATTTTAAGTTGACAGTGGTAATGGCAACACACTCTGAAAGTCACTGACCTTTTTTTTTTTTTTTTTTTTTGGTTTTGGTTTTTCGAGACAGGGTTTCTCTGTATAGCCCTGGCTGTCCTGGAATTCACTGTGTAGACCAGGCTGGCCTCGAACTCAGAAATCCGCCTGCCTCTGCCTCCCAAGTGCTGGGATTAAAGGCGTGTGCCACCACCGCCCGGCGTCACTGACTTTTAAATAGGAGAATTATAAAGCGTGTGGAGCCTGTCACTATGGAGCTAGTAAACTGCAGAACTCTACAAAGACATGAAGGTCTGGCTTGCCAGCATCTTCCTTCAGCTGTGTTTGTGTGTGTGTCTGTGTGTGTGTGTGCATGTAAGCACATGTGTACAGAGGTCAGAGGTTAACCTCAGTTGGTGTCCCTCAGGTGCTGTACACTGTTTTGTTTTGTTTGTTTGCTTTGAGATGGGGTCTCTCTGAAATCCACTGCTTGCACTAGGCAAACCCCGTGGATCCTCCTGTCTCTACCCCCACCCCCACCCCTTCCCCAGGAGGTTAGGCTTGACACTGGGAGTGGATGATGATATTCACTGAGTGTGTGGCTTTAAGCAGATATGATCTTCTGGCTGGGGGTCTCAGAACAGGGAAACCCCAGACATGACGTGGTTCTTGGACCCTGTGTTGGTTGCTCAGAAACTGTAGGTTCAGTGCTCGATCAAATGCAGACACTGACTGCATTTTCCTGCCGACCGCTCTCTCTTCAGAGCTTATGATTGATTGAGCACAGGACATTTGAGACAAACACCAACTCGTGAGCTGGGTCCCCACCCAGGGACCTAATTTTTAAATTTTTTCTCTTTTTTATTTATTTTTATTTATTTTTTGTTCGTCAGTACACTGTTGCTCTCCTCAGACACCAGAAGAGGGCATCAGATCCCATTACAGATGGTTGTGAGCCACCTTGTGGTTGCTGGGAATTGAACTCGGGACCTCTGAATGAGCAGACAGTGCTCTTAACCACTGAGCCATCTCTCCAGCCCTCTCTTTTCTTTTCTAAAAATGATAAACCTCAAAAAAAAAATCCTGTTCCAATCATATATTTATCTAGGTCTGTCTGCCTAAGTATAAAATGGCCAAGTGCAGTGATACATACCTTTAATTCCAGTATTCAGAAGGCAGCAAGCTGGGCCTGGAAGCTTCCCTCAGGCTAGAGGAAGGTGGAGATTGTCCCCCAGCTGCAGTGGATACAGGTCTTGCCCAAGAGACAGGAGTCACACTGAATATGGAATTAGCCTCAGGAAAGGCTGACCAGAGAGGAAGACAGAGGCACTTTGTCTTCACTGGATAGGGTATCCAATTCTCTGAGGAATAAACTGGAAAAACCTGCCTCTTCATGGGTAGAACAAGGCAGAATGGCCTTCCTGGGTGGGTTTTCCAACTCTCTTGATTCTCCGGAAATTAAATTTTTTTTTTTAATTAAAATTTACTTTTTATGTGTATGGGTGTTTTGTTTGTATGTCTGTCTGTATGTCTGTCTCACTGTGCGTGCAGTGCCTATGGAGGCCACAAGAGGGTGCAGGATCTTCTGAGACTGAAATCACAAACAGTTGTGAGTTGCCATATGGGTGTCAGGATTTGAACCCAGGTCCTATGGAAGAACAGCCATTGCTCTTAGCTATGGAGCTATCTCTCCAGCCGCTGCTGTGAAATTTTTTTATGGGGGGTGTGTGTGTGTGGAGCAATGGAGCCTTTCTTGGTTTTGGTGTCCCCAACCTAGAGAGCTAGGTGCTGGATAATCATGGTCACTAAAGATGCTCCAAGCCAGTGGTGTCCTGATTTGTCTGATGCAAAACAAAACAACAAAACAAAAAACCCAACAGGGTTAAAGAGTGATCAGTGATCAGAGTGAGATTTATTAAAGTAGGAGACTCCAGGAGTAGGAGAGGCTCCCAGGGAGGAATGCTGAGGGACCGACCAGACCACAGCTTTTACGGGCTTGCAGCAGGGATTGGACTGTGGCCTGTCTTCAGATCATCTTTATCAAGATTGGTCACTGTGGAACACATCCCAGGCTGAGTGAGTGAGGAGTCCGTGGGTCCTGAGCATGCTCTCTGAGACCAACAGGAGACAGACTGGTGCTCCCGTTGGGGATGGGGTCACATGTGACCAACTCATTGTCATGATCTCCCACGGGCCCTTGGCCTTCACTTCCTGTGGGATGCTAACTCCTATCTAAATATGAGTCTGGCTATAAGGGGTCTTGGGAATCTTAACCACCTCCACTCTCACCTCCACCCCACCCTCTCACTCCCCCTCCCCCTCCCCACCGTCTGCTGTGGAGCCCAGCTGCCAGACTAGGCCTCTGGTCCAAGGACTTTGCTTCTTTCTTTAGCCTGAAATGAATCTCATTTTACAGATAGGGAAACTGATATCATGATCGAGTCAAGAAGCCTGGTCTCTTGTTGAGTGATCTCACAGAGTCTTGTCCCCATGGGAGACTTCTGTGAGGTGTTGGGAGTGACAGTGAAGGACAAGCAATCATGACCTCGGCCAGCATGGGCACTCAGTCAGAGCCCAAGTTTAGCCTCTGTCTGATAAACTGGCTATTGCTCTACACTTTTGAGGGGGTGGCTGAGAATTGAATGGGGGCTTCATACAGGCCAACTAAGCACCGGGACACTGAGGTGTGTGCCCACCCACGGGCTCTACTTTTTTTTTTCTTTTTTCTTTTTTCCTTTTTTTTCTTTTTTTCCTTTTCTTTTTCTTTTTTTTTCAAGACACTGTTTCTCTGTGTAGTCCTGGCTGTCCTGGAACTCACTCTGTAGATCAGGCTGGCCTTGAACTCAGAAATCCACCTGTCTCTGGCTCCCAAGTGCTGGGATTAAAGGCATCACCACCACCGCCCGGTGGGCTCTACTTTTTAACAGGAGTATTTACCCACTGCATGCCGGTGGCGAAGGCCACACAGGGTGAGTGTGTGCCGAGGTCGATGGGAGATATTGGATTCCTCCAGCAGTAAAGGGCCCTCTGAGGCCGCGTCCCCGCACTGTCAACCCTATTTACTGGTTATTATTTTCCTTGTGTTGGAGTGATCTAATTTTAAACGCCGTTTCAGAGCACGTTGTAGGGAACCCAAGGGGCCCACAACAGCCCTAGAGAAGGAACTGGAAATCAGACTCAAAGTGGCACCTTGTATCTGTGAGTGGAGACAGGTGGCTACCTGGGAGGTAGCTCATCCAGGGCTTAGCTGTGCACAACGCAGAAGGTTAGGTGTTGTTGTTGTTGGTGGTTTTCCTACACTAGACATCATACACTAGGTTCTAGGCAAGTTAGGTGAGCACTGCGCCATTGAGCTGGCTGCCTCCTGCATTTTATTTTGACATAGGATCTCACCTCATTCAAGGTAGCCCAGACTGTCTGTCCTTGAATGTCCCTGTCCTCTGCCTCAGCCTCCTGTACGCTGGGATCACAGGTGTGTGCACACCTCCTGAGCTGAGAGAGTGGGTGGAACAGTCAAGAAGTTTGCCTTTCCATCTGTCCCACCAAGAACCAGCCCATTGGACCTTTGGGGTTCTATTGCATTGTCTGCTTTGACTTCTAGGTTACACACAAGGTCCCAGGAACCTGCCTGCTTCTAGACCCCCTGTCCCTCGCTGTCTGTACTTATCAGTGTGGGGACAGTGGATCTCACTGGACTTGCCTCTGGCCATGGTGGGGCTAATCAAGAGATGGTCTCCCGGCCGCGCCTTGTTATGCCTTCTTGAGTTTATGCTGCTGTAGATTGGCCTGTGTCTTTGAGCCCAGGTTCTTTTCTTTAGATAAAGACTAAGAAGTCTTTATCTACAGCTGGAGTCTTCTGTAAAGGGTGCAATCTTCAAAAGACATGCTGGCTCTGTTGTGGCCACTGAACTGTGCTGTGGCAACCATAGATGGTGTGGAAACAGACGAGTCTGGTTCTGTTTCAATAAAGCTTTATTGACAAACACCGGCTGAAGCATCATCAGCTGAGTCTTGGTCTGTGCCATATTCTTTTTTCTTTTTTTTGTTTTTTGTTTTTTGTTTTTTGTTTTTTTTTTTTCGAGACAGGGTTTCTGTGTAGTCCTGGCTGTCCTGGAACTCACTCTGTAGACCAGGCTAGCCTCGAACTCTCAAACTCAGAGATCCGCCTGCCTCTGCCTCCCAAGTGCTGGGATTAAAGGCGTGTGCCACCACCGCCCGGCCTGTGCCATATTCTTGATGCCATAGATCAGAGGCTCTAGTTAGTCCCCTCTCCTTTTCAGTGTGTGTGTGTGTGTGTGTGTGTGTGTGTGTGTGTGTATGTAATACACCTACCTGTGTGTGGCCAGAGATCAATTTCAATCTTCTTCTTCTACTTCTTTCCACAGTATTAATTAATTAACTAATTAATTTTTAAACGAATGAGTGTATTGCTTTCATGTATATCTTTGCAACACACGTGTGCCTGTGCTTGTGGATGCCAGAAGAAAAGCATCTGATTCCCTGGGACTAAAGTTACAGGTGCTGGGAGTCAAAGCTGGCTCCTTCCTTTGGAAGAGCAGTTCATTCTCTCAACTCCTGGCCATCTCCCCAGCCCTCCACCTTATGTTTCGAGACAGTGTTTCACTGAATCTGTACCTGGGTATTTAGGCTGGGCTGGTCAACCACTGGAACCCCAAGATCTGCCCGTCTTCTCCCCCCAGAGATGAGGTTGTATGTATGAGCCAGCACCCAGTTTTCATGGGGATACTGGAGATCTGAACTCTGTAATCTTGACAGCAAGCCTTTTATCATCTGAGCATCCTCCCTGAGCATGGGTACTTTCTGTGGATTGTCTTGAGCAATTCCAAGGCTTCTGTGTGAGTCACCTGCCTGCTACAAGCATGGTAAGCATGATCCTTGGTTAGAAGTTCAAACCGTGCAGGGCATGTAAACAGGAGGTCCTGAGTTTGAATCTCCACCGCCCATGTAAAAGTCAGGTACTACTGTGGCACTTAATACTCTGATCCACTTCCCAGCCTCCTCTATTCTGCTTATCTAGTATTTAAAAATAAGTTCCGATAGCTCTAGCTCCCATCCTGTTCCCTGAGGCCTCAAGTATTCTAGCCTATGGAATATGGTTCAGTGATCTGGGTGGGGCTCAGCCTCACTCCACCTCCCTTGCCTGTGGTGTGTCCTTATTTGTTGTGTTTTGAGACAGCCTCACCACGTAGCCCAGGCTGGCCTTGAACTCACAACCCTTTCACCTCTGCCTCTGAGTGGCTAGGGTCAGAGGCTTTCCCTCTGACATTGTCTCTTTTCTTTGCCGCCTGTTTCAGCACAGCAGAAATGTCTGGTTTCGAAATGTGTGGTTCTATTATGAGAAAATTAAACACATTTAAGAACAAATTAAATTAGAGGATTCATGATCATTAGCTAAGTAAATTATTTATTTTTTTTAAGTAATGAGCCAGGCAGGGTACAGCGTGCGGTGGCATGCTCAATAAGTATTTGTTGGTGGGAGCGATCGTCGCATGAGCCTATCAAGTTACACGGGAGGGAATTATTTGCCTCTGAAACTAATGGAATAGCTGAGGGGCAGTAACAGCTACTAAAAATACCCTTTGTGTTTCTAAAGCCTCCAAAGACGGAGCACTCCAAGCTGGATCTTGGCCAAGGGAGAAGTCTGGGGACAGCTGGCACGCTGAGCCCATGTGTCATCTAAGAGGCTTTGTGACCTTGGTTGGGGCTGTCCTTGCAGCCTTGGGGCATTTGTCAGTACTGTGAGCAGACTTAGCCCTGCAATGGGCCTCCCTTGGCCACTCTGGGAGGGAGCTGGCGGATAAGACTTGGTGTTCTGGAAGGAGGAGGTCGTTAAAACTGTGTGATAGTTCAGGCATGGGGCAGAGCTGCTCAGAATCAAGACCTGCCTGGTGGAGGAAGGAGACCAGAGGCCAGAGAGCCTGGGGTTGGGGCTTGAGAGCCCCAAGACCATAGGTTTAGATTCTAGGGAGTCACCGTGTGTCAGACATGTGGTGTGAGGTAGGACCGAGAATGGTGACCCTTCTATCCAGCCTCCCTGGGCAGGTACTTTGGTTGAGGCTTTGACAGGCCATCTCCCCAGGATAGGGGTCATTCTTGGTTCTATAGTGAGGTTAAGGCCACTATCTTTCAGCTAACTGGGATCTTGAAAACAGTAAGTTTAGCCAATCCCAGTGAAGGGGATGGAGGCTGAGAATCGTCACAAGTCAAAGCCAGCCCGCACTACACAGCGAGTTTCCAGGAGTCTGATCTGCGCAGTGAGAACCTGTCTCAGAAATCCAACAGCAACCACAAAACCAGCCTGGGGGTTTGCACATACCTATAATTCCAGCTCTCGGGAGTCAGAGACAAGAGAACCGGAGAAAGTTCGAGACCAGCCTTGTCTAAGTAGTGATTTCTGAGTCTATCTGGACTAGGTAGTGAGACTTTGTCTCAGAAACCCACTGATGTACAGGCTGGAGAGATGGCTCAGAGGTTAAGAGCATGCGTTGTTCTCACAGAGGACCTGGGTTCAGTTTCCAGCACCCATGTTGGGTGGCTCATAGCCTCCTTTACTTTCAGTTCCAGAGGGGTCAAGGGCTCTGGCCTCTGTGGGTACAGATACTCATGAATACATACCCCTCCACCACATACGCATAATTAAAAATAAAACAAGTTTTTAAAACAGTGTTTCTCAACCTGTGGGGTTGCCACTCCTTTGACAAACTTCTATCCCCTCCCCAGATATTTACATTGCAATCCATAACAATAGCAAAAATCACAGTTGTGAAGTAGCAATGAAAATAACTTTATAATTGCGGGTCACCATTACACCATGAGGAACTGTATTAAAGGGTCACAGCATTAGGAAGGTTGAGATGAGAACCACCGCTTTAAAATAAATCCACAAGCCAGGCGGTGGTGGCGCACGCCTTTAATCCCAGCACTTGGGAAGCAGAGGCAGGCAGATTTCTGAGTTCGAGGCCAGCCTGGTCTACAGAGTGAGTTCCAGGACAGCCAGGGCTACACAGAGAAACCCTGTCTTGAAAACAAAACAAAACAAAACAACAAAATAAATCCACAAGAAAAATAACAATAATTAGAAAAATAACAAGTCTCATTAGCTCTGCATTAGCACCCAGCACTTCTATCTGGCTTGAAGAGTGGGGTTCACCCCATCCCCCTTAGCGGTGACCATAGCCCAGCCACCCAGAGAATCCTTCCTGTCTCTTCGAGCTGCAGCCATTGCCTGAAGTCTGTCCTTTATGACATGCCTTCCCGTGTCTCACAGTGTCCTGTGCACCTCTGTCTCTGTCACGATGTTCCCTCGGTGTGTCTGTTGGCTGAGACAAAGAACAGTCTCCTTTTTAATCTGCAGTCACCTCATCTTGAGCCTATCTTCAAACGCCTGATTTTCGAAAGAGTAGATTCTCAAGTCCCAAGTGGACGTGAGTCCCAAAGGGCATTTACTCAACACACAGTGACCAGGGCTCTGTTAGTGACTAAACCAAATCGTCTCCAACTCTAGTGTGGCCAGGATGGCTCTAAACTCACTCACTATACAGCTGAGAATGACCTCAAACTCGTGCTCCTCTCTGCCCTGTGATAGGTTGACAGGCACGAATTGTCACGCCCTTCCTGCTCTATTATCGGTTTTCTTGTTATTATTTCCCAGAGGCGAGGGAATGGTAGGAGATAGACATAGTCAAAACAGCTGCTGATAATTATCTGGCTTCTGCACCCAGTGGTTCATTTCAGATCTTGAGCTCCAAGGGGAGGAAGCGGGGATTTGCCCTTGTCTAATGAGGAAGACTGAGAGGCCCTGTTTGCATCCACAGTACCCAACCCCGGACTCTGTTGGATTCTGTTAACTTCCCTCTGCTGTGTTGTTTTGTGTGATATGATTTCAGCCGTGAGATAAATAATCATTTTTCTGACATACACTCTGTTCAAATGAAGACCGTCTGCTGCCAGCCTCGGGGATCTGAATGAGCTGGCACAGCACCCAGGTATGCTCTTAGGGATGCAGGGGTGCCCCTGGCCCTGACATGAGGGTGTTCCCTGTTGAGGGCTGAGTGCCATGCACTGGGTATGGATGGCCTCAATTTAAGACTTCGTTACCAGGCTCCTCTCAGAAGTCTCCTGAACTTCTGAGAGGTTGTTTGACAGACGCAGGCTGCGTGTCATTAAACACCGGTGAGACCTGCCATCACGTGGCTTTAAATAGCGCTTGACGTCCTGCCCGTGGCATGCATGCTGAGCAGAGGGAAGGGTAGACTTGACATCCCATGACACACTCTCCTCCTTCCTAGCCTTCCTCTGCTTATCCCGTTGGAAGCTCTGTCCTTTCCTGGGTCATAGAGGTGGGAAGAATGGTCAGAGATACATGAATGGTAGGACTTCCTGGCTGAGTGTCATGGAAGTATCATTTACTGCAATATCAGGCTGAGAGGAACTAATTTCCTTCTCCTTCCTTCCTTCCTTCCTTCCTTCCTTCCTTCCTTCCTTCCTTCCTTCCTTCCTTCTTTTATCCCTTCCTTCCTCTTTCCTTTTTTCTTCCTCCTTTCCCCTCCCTATTTCACTTGAAGCCCAGGCTGGATTTGAACTTGAGACCCCCTGCCTCCTTCCTGAGTGCTGGGAACACGGGCATGCACCATGGTTCCCTGCAGAATGATTTCAACAGATGATCCTTGAAACAGCCAGGCAGGAGAAACTAGGGCTGAGCTGGAAGATGTCTGTGTGTGTGTGTGTGTGTGTGTGTGTGTGTGTGTGTGTGTGTGCTCACAGGATGCTGAGTGTTTCTAGGAAGATACCACACACACAGCATTAACCATCTGTGAAGCAGATACTTAGGCTCTGGGCTTGAGTCGGCAGATCAATGTATAACCAGGCTTCACGTGTGCTGTTAAGAGACATCTTAGTGCATTGAGACTGTTGCGAGCCTGTAGTTGGGGTACGCACCTGTGATCACACCGCTGGGGAGGTGGAGGACAGAAGGACAGGGAGTTCAAGGTCATTCTTGGCTACATGTTGAGTTCAAGCTTGGTTCAACAGGAGACATAATAGGTATCTTCAAAAAACCAACTCTGTCTCTGTCTCGGTCTCCCCCTCTCTCCTTCTGTTGGTTCATTACCATAGAGACTCCAGACCCCAGTTGTCATTGAGGCTCCCCAAGGCCTCTGTGATGGGTTTCTCCATCAGATCACCGTTGGCCTGTGTTTGGGAGCCCTGGCCACTGTACCAGGTCTGTTATAACCAGCGGTCACCAACCCAAAGCACAACGTGTTCAAAGACAGCAACGTGGGCACTTTCTCACAACTAAAGGCTGAAAGCAAGGAGACAGAGGGAGTCCATTTGACTATAGTGGGGTGCTCATACCCCAGGAACTTAACCTTCCCGGTTCACTGAGCTTGCTCCCAAGTGACAGACTCAGTACTGTGAGCATACTCCATTCAGCCTTATGGATTTTTTTTTAGCGAGTGGGTTTGTAAACTCAAAACTCGCGGAACAATTTGGACAACATTTGGCTAGTTTGTTGGGAACTGCAGGAGACAGGCAGCCACAGCACAGACAGATGGCCTCACGTAGCCCTGTGCCTCTGTCACTGCAGGGAGGTGTGTGGGGATCTCTTACCACACCAAACAGCTCTCTGGAGACACCACCAGGGGGTCCTCCAGGTCATTGTGTACCCAGAGGGCATCAGAACTGAGGGTTGAGGTTCAGCCCGCGAGACCACCCCACTTCCACTTCGGGTACAAGCACAGGCTGTCGCTTGTGACGGGGCTGCTGGGACTTGGTTTGGGTCATTTGTGGAACCCTGGGAAACAGTTCTCTTTGTTTGTTAAGATGAGGATGAGCAGTGGGATGAAGAGGACCGTGCTGAGTGACTGAACACAGGAGCATCTTTTCTTCTGGAGTTCAGACAGGCCACTGTCCCAGCATGAAGGTGTGTCTTGTCAACCAGGGAGCCCTCCCAAACTGCACTAGGTCAGGGATTTTACAGAGGCAACACACAAAGACGGGACAGATGAGGACCTCAGACCCCAGTTCCTTTCCTTTCTAGAAGACAAGGGGAGCTGGTGCTTCCAAGCTTCTCGTGCAGTCCTAGTCTTTCTAGGACCAGGAACCTCCACAAGTTGCCTCCTATAACAACAACAACAACAAAATGCTCCCGTAACTTGGGGAAAGGCAAGGGTTTTAGGAACTTGGGTCAGGCACCGAAGTGCAGACTATACATTAAGGCAAAAGGCGTTTCATCACGGCATCAGGGCCCAGCCAGTCCTCCAGGCTCTGCAGTGCCTGAGACACTGCTCCCAACCTTAATCTTGTACAAGCTAAGGACACCGTAAGCATTCCCCCACTCCTGCATTTCTCCTCTGGATGCTGTGTTAATGTTCTCATTACATCTCCAAAATACATTACATCACCTGACAGGCTAAGGCAGGAGAGGTTTATGTGGGCCTGTGGTGCAGAGGGATTTTTGTCCACGGATGAGGGAGGTTGCAATTGCTACCTTGTACATCTTGGTGGACCCTCCCTCCTGACCCTGGTCTGCATCGGTGCTGCTTAGGACTGCCCGTCCCGAAGCTGGGGGATGTTGACTTCCCTGAGGGGTGGCTTCCTCTCTCCTTGCTGAACCTTCCTGGGCTGTAGAGCGTCTGTGGAGCACTGATAGCCCGCTATAGGCTGACAGGCCAGGAAGACCCTGCGCTGTTACAGTGGTCGTCATGCCGTCAGAGTGCAGCACTCCTTGGCATCTGAGAAGACCCTGTGTGAGCAGCTCCTGCTCTTCCAGTGAAGGTGCAGTGTGTGTGCCACAGGCAGCATGTGGTCACGTGTGATGTCACTGAAGTTCTGTCGAAGTGCACTTGGGTCATTAGTGTAGAGTGTGCCTGCTGATCAGGGACAGCTGACAGTGAACTTCTGGGGGGACACAGCAGCCTTGTCCAGTCCGTGTTTGTGTAGCATCCTTTGGTGGCTTTGCGAGATCATATGGAATAATGAAGCCACGATGTCTAAGTGTTTCTCTTAAGTGTGGTCCTCGTCTGAAACTGCTCACAAGCGTAGGGATTACCCAGGGCTGTAGTTATACTTACAAGCAATAGCAGCTGGTGATCTTCTGAGATGCCAGGCATTATACAAGTTCATCAGTCACAGACCGCCTGAGAGTTGTGTGGGGGTTACCATCGTCACTCTACAGTTAGCTGCAGAGTGGCAGGAAGGGCTCGGAGCCCAGGCAGAGTGCTCTGCGACTGCAGAAAAGCGGATATATTGCAGGCAAAGACTATAGAGCTCTTCTGTGGCTTCCTCTTCTCTGCTTCCAGAACCTTCTTTTGCAAAAGACAAAAGCAGAACCAAGAAGTCAGGACTGCTGGTACACATCAGTAATCCCAGGCTGAGGCAGGGGGATTAGGAGTTTCAGGCCATTCAGAGTTCATATAGAGATCCATCCTCCACAAAGAAAAACACAAAACAGGCAGTTCTGCTTGGCTTAAACTGCTGCTCAGATTTGATTTCTGTTGTCGTGGTAACGAGTGACAGGCACTCAGCACCCTCGTGTTTGGTCTTCTATGTATTTGACAACCAGGAGATGCTTGCTGCCTGGCCCTCTGTGCCTGTGTCATGTCACCTTCCACTGGGGCTCAGAGAGCTGTCCCCAAGATAGGGCAGACCTCTGCCCTTCCCAAGCCTCCAGCCTAGAGCCCAGGAGATACACAGAGATGGGAATCTCTTGTTCACTTTCCTCTAGAGTTTGGTGAGTCTCAAGCCATCCCTGTGGGTGTGGTTGGCCCTCTGTATTCTCAGTGCCACTGGGGCTCATGGGGCTGGTGGGTGGACTTGACACTGTGGTTCTGATGTTGCACATCATGTGGCCAGTGGCGATATCTTGTCAAACAACCTTGGCCTCTGTGGCTTCCTCAGGGGTTCCACACTTGCAAGTCATGTTGATGTCCCTGGGATCCTTATATGGTACATGTGCATCCCCCCTGCCTGGGCAGTGCCATTAGCTGCTTGCTGAGGTCCTGGAGAGGACTGACACCCCCTTGGCTGCACGCTCCTGACAGTGAGTTATCCTCCTTCTCAGCAGAGGCCAGGCTCAGCCATCCCTGCTATGGCTCTGGTCTGTGGGGGTTGCTTTGGAAGAATGGATTCTGGGCTGACCTTTTCCTGGGAAGGTGATGGGATGCTAGGGTCGGGCTGATGGGGAAGAAGGACCCTTGGCCATCTTGTGGCAGTCAAGGGTGATGAGGTCCTGTCTTGTCTGCTGAAGCTTTTGTCACTCTGGTGGGCCACGTGGATCTCTGGGGCGAGAAGAATGGGACTTGGGACATTGTCAGGGACGAGTCGTGGTTAGGATTTGTGTATGTGTGTGTGTACATGCCAACACATGCATGTGGCAATCAAAGGGGACTCTGTTCTCTCTACCTCGGGTGTCTTACAGAAGGAACTCAGGCTTGGTGGGTACCACATTCTGCTGAGCCATCTCTCCAGTCCCATCTTGTCATTGGGGCAGCTAGTGGGAGGCATTTAGCACTGGCAGGTCTAAGAAGAAGCTGGCCTCCAGTCCTATTGTAGGGTGGCCCAGTGTCCGTTTTTATTTTTGATGTAGGAGCATTGAGCCAGTTGGTGGGCAGTGAGCTCCGAGTCCTTGTAACGGTTTTTCTTTCATGGTAGAGGCAACTGGAGCCCAGAGAGGTTAAACAACCTGACTTAAATCACTCAGCAAGTGGGAACGGGAGGTAGGGGCTCCAAACTCCCCTTTCCCCCTTCCCCCAGGCTGTTAACCTGTTGTGTGACTGATACTGTGCCAATTTGGCATAGAAATGCTCGGTGTTTTTGTTGCTGCTTCGGAATCCCCGACAAAAGCCACTTAAGGAAGGGTTATTTTGAGGGTTCAGTCCATGATGGTGGGAAGGCACCTACAGGCAGGAGGCGGAGAGGAGTGAGTGCTGGTGCTCAGCCCTTATTTGTTAATGTGTGTGTGCAAAAGGACTTCAGAACTGACGTGGCTGAAATGAGAGTCCAGCACTTTCTTGCCTTCCCTGGGCCCATCCCTGCTCCCTGTCAAGAGGCCACACCCTTCCACCCTGCTACAGGGAGGAAACGTGGCAGGCTTGGGTAGAGGTCTGCTTCCTGCTCCTGTCCCTGAAGTCTCTGGCCACTCCCCACATGTCTCTTATCCATCTGGACTGGACTTCCAGCTGGATGCAGAATGGGACCAGACGAGGAAAGGGGAGATTGATGAATGGGCAGCTTCCTGATGGGGATGTCGGAGGGGCAACACTTCCTGCCCCTGGCTTATAACACCTGTGCAGGCCACAGGCCCTTACAGCAAAGGATATGTTTCCATGGTTGTTCATAAGTCCCCCACGTGTCAGAAACAGGTAGATGGAATCTCGTCTTCCTGGCAGGACAGTCACCTTCAAAACATGGCTCCCGGGCCACCTCCTCCAAGGCCCCAAGGAAGCTGCTGGCTCGTGTGTGGATTTGAAAATGTCCACACGGTTCTCAAGAACTTGTTACCCAGGGAATGGAGCAGGGTAGAGAATACGCTTGCCCTGTTGGCTAGGGGCCAAGGAGGTGGTCTTGGGGACAAAGAGGAGAGCACAGTGCTTCAGAAGGAGGGTGATTATGGGGCTCAGCTGTGGCTGCAAAGGGCAAGCAATTAGCACACTTTGGACTCCTCCTGTGAACTAGTAAATAGCCAGGCAGGGTGGAAAGCTGGAGGCAGCCTGGTTCTCCAACCGCATTTTTAGTCCAAGACTGCAGAGCTAAGCCTTCTGAGAGGCTAGCTCAGGGGAGGTGGCTTCAGGTGCTGAGGGTGGCTGTCCTGCGGTGTCTGCATATAAAAGCCAATGCATGTTTGGACTGTTTCTAGATGATCAACCTCCCTGACCTGGGTGTCAGGGAGTGGGACCAGTGGATGCCTTGCTGTGAGGATCAGGGAGGGGCAGCATTATCTACAATGAGATCAAACCGTCTGCCCTTCCTTTCTGTCTAAGTCCTTCTGCTGTGTGACCCAGGCCTGTCGGTTTCAATAGCGCTCGAGTGGCCAGTGAGATAGTCTATTGGGCTGTGCAAGGCTGCTGGTAGCCACTCTTCTTGTTTGTTTTCTTCCTTTCCTTCTTTTTGAGACAGGGTCTCTCTATGTAGCCCTGGCTGTCTTGGAATTCCCTGTGTAGGCCAGGCTGGCCTTGAATTCACAGAGATCCGCCTGCCTTCCGAGTGCTGAGATGAAAGCGGTGTGCCACCACACCCTTGTTTGTTTCTGTAGGGCTGTGGCAACAAGGCACCAGAACCTCATTAGTTAGAACGGGAGTCTGTTTCGTACCTTATGGTCCTGAAAGTCATCAGTCAAGATGGGCTGGGCTTTCCAGTCTACTGGAAGAGGCTCCACTGAGTTTTCATCTCCGACCTCTTCCAGTCCTGAGAGGACCTGTGCTGTCCTGCCATCTCCCCAGCCATCAATACACTGCATCTCCCAGTCTGTCTCTGCTCCAGGCTTTTCTTCCTGCCTGGAAATACCTTGGGGCCACTTGTCCTACCCAAGTTAACTCTAGTATACATTCAAAAGCCTTTTTTTTTCCATCATAGAAGAGGAAAGTACCATGCAGCCATGAAAGATGCAGGAGAAAAGGGTCCAGGGAGACACAGTGAGAGGAAGGAACGTGAAGTCAGGCATGCTGTCAGATGCCTGTAATCCCAGCATTTGGACCAACAAGGCAGGAGGAGTGTGAGTCAGAGGCTAGCCTAGGCTCTGTATCAAGATTCTTCTCCAAAGACCAAAACTGGAGAAAGTGAATACAAATAAAAGACTGGTGAAGGCTGCAGAATGCTGGCCCAGTTGCTCCTGAACTCAGCCAGCTGTTCTCTGAGCAATTTGCTCTCTGTGTGATGTCGTGAGCCAGGAGACAAGCAGGTGACATGCCTGCCCTTTACAGAAGTGATGGCAGCTAAACCTTTGGCGCAGATGTGCCAAACTGTGACAATGCCTCGGAAGAAAGGAGCTGTCAAGGGAGCAAATGTGTTGGGCAAGTGCGTGGGGTGTGTTGGTCCCAAGGGTGTCAGAGGCAGAGAGCGTGTCTACAAAGGGCTCTTAGCCCTGGCTTGCAGAGTCCAGTGCTAGTGTTCTGAGCACTCTACTCCCACCCCCCCTCCCCACCCGTAATCCAGGTCATTGCTTTTTATCTCAGCAAAAGAAGATAAACTGGACCCACTCCCCAAACCGTTTCATCAGAAACGTTTCATCTGTACAGCTATAGTACAGATGACCACTAGAGGGCGCCATTCACATAGCGTTCTCGCTCTCAGCCCAGTATGTGTGTGTGTGTGTGTGTGTGTGTGTGTTTCTCCCTGTGGCAGGTGTACAGTAGAGCCTGTTTGTTGCTGTTGTTAATGGCTTAATGATTTAATCTTATTTTCTCAGCAGAACCACTTTGGACTTCTGGGTATGTGGGGACATTACCGATCAGATTAATTAATGCTAGCTCCACAGCCGGGAAGCGGGCCTCACCAGCTCTGCTGAGGAGTCACTCTCCTGCTGCCGTTTCTGTTCTCTTTCCGGTTCTACACAGTGCATTCCTCTACCTGTGTGGAGCTTGACCAGGCTTGTTCTTCTGCTTCGAGCGACCAGCACATTTCCTTCCCCGTCTGCTTGGTGAGCAAGCACCCTGTGCAGCTTTCTCAGAGGGATGGTGTGATTTGTGACCACCACAGGCAGGGAAATCTGAGTACTGCTCTTTTGTTGTTTTGTTTGTTCCTTTTAGGTTTTGCCCTCTCTTCCCCTCCACACCCCCCACCCCCACCCCCAATGATTAAAATCACTTGTAGCATTGTTGAAAAGGCAGTGTGATTGGTTGACAGGACTGGGAGAAAAGCAACCCTTCCAAGGCTTGCAGCAAAAGGCCCGCAGTGACCTGGGGTTAAGATTCATTGATCATCAGCACCTGAGCTGAGGGTCTGGGCCAAGAGAATGGATGATGAGCAGGGGAACCCTTCTGTGCGGGGCTGGGGTGTGGGGTGCCACTTCAGCTGCTCGTCAGAGGTGAAGAATCAAGGCCCGGGGCTGAAGTCCTCTCGACTAGCCAGTAGGCAGTGTGACCTTGCAGTGTGACCCTGGCTTAACATGATGTCACATACTGTAATCCCAGCACTTGGGAGGCTGAGGCAGGAGGATTGAGAGTTCTGAAACAGCCTGAGCCACTGGGCTAGCTAGTTTTGTCAACTTGAGACAAGCTATAGTCATCTGAGAGGAGGGAACCTCAACTGAGAAAATGTCTCCATAAGGTTGGGTTGTGGGCAAACCTGTAGGGCATTTTCTTAATTAGTGATTGATGGGAGAGGGCCCAGTCCACTGTGGGTGGTGCCATACCTAGGCTGGTGGTCCTGGGTTCTATAAGAAAGCAAGCTGAGCAAACCATGAAGAGCAAGCCAGTAAGCTTGGCCTCTGCATCAGCTCCTGCCTCCAGGTTCCTGCCCTGCCTGAGTTCCTGTCTGACTTCCTTCAGTGAT
The DNA here is from genome assembly GCF_004785775.1 of Grammomys surdaster. Taxonomy (NCBI): domain Eukaryota; kingdom Metazoa; phylum Chordata; class Mammalia; order Rodentia; family Muridae; genus Grammomys; species Grammomys surdaster. Next base: position 1,418,649 of record NW_021620598.1, read on the forward strand.
GGACTATGATGTGGAAGCATAAACCAAATTAACCCTTTCATCATAGCAATAATAACCCTAACTATGATAGCCTCAAAAAAGAAGGTCTAGGGACGTAATTCAATGGCAGAGCATTTGCCTAGCATGTGTGACTCCCTGGGTTTGCCCCTAGCGGTGACCTGGGCACCTGAAGTTGAGGTTCCAGAGGTTTCTGACCTTCCCCAGAGGCCTGCATTGTGTGCTTGCCCTTACTGCTCCACAGCTGTGGCTCCACACTTCCTTTCCCCCGGGACTGGGCCTACATTTTCAACTTTACCACAGCCTTTTGAGCCTAGGTGGCCCTGAGCCTTCCACAGACACTGTACTTGCTCGAGTCTGACACCTGCTCTTTGCAGGGACTTTGGAGGGCCTGTGCCTTTGTAGAGTTGTCTGCAGCCAGGATGAGCCGTGCCTCACCCTGCTTATCCCCGTAGCCTGTGGGCATCTGTTGGAGACCTTACTACCCTGAAGTAAGCCTGAAGAGCCCGGGCAGAGAATTCAGGAGCTTCCAAATAGGTTGGGCCTCGCCTTTAGGGTGGGCGTTTGACATCTGGGTCCTTTGAGAATTGGTGACCTTGGCACCTGCTCTCCAAGTCCCCTGAGCATTGTTTGGTGAGGTCCTCTGTCCTTGGTACTGGCAGAGAGCTGAGTCTTTCAGAACATGGATTTGACTCCGTTCTCTTCAGGTGAGCTCAGGTGGAGTGAGTGCCAAACGTGGTCCAGCTATGTGTTGGGGTAAGGAGGAGTCGAAGAGACCAAAATCTCATCCTTAGCCACTCTCTCAACAGCCCTGTGATCCTGCCCACCTATTATCTGTCCCCTTTGGTGAGGGATGCCATGTCCATGGCTGTTCTGGGAGGCTTTCCTCTCTGTTTTCAGTCTGGATTGTAAAGACCTTCAGCTGGGGGCTCAGAACTGGGAGATGACTCCGGGCACACACAGGCAGATGGAAAGTTCTGGATGCAGTTTCAGCGGTAGCTGTGGGATGATGTGGTGCCTGGGAGGGGGTGCAGGCTGAGTAAAGGCACTGTGGTCTGAGCTAGTTAGAGAAGGCAGCTTCCACCAGAGGAAGCAGAGGAAAAGGTGCTGGAAAAGTCAGCGGGGCCAGGTGGCTGGTGACACCGGCAGGTATGGACTGAATTCTGGAGACAGTAGAGGACTGTGTTGGAGGAAGGACTGGATGGGTCAGTGGTTAGGGAGCACGGTGGGTTAGAGGAGGGCACACTCAATGTGTTAGAGACCAGTCAAAGCTCACATCTGGCTGACAATGGGCTAGTCTCCAGAATTTTCCCTGTTGTATTTAGAGCAGTGGTTCTCAACCTTCTTAGTGCTGTGACCTTTTAACACAGTTCCTCATGCTATGGTGACCCCCAACCATGAAATTATTTTGTTGCTACTTCGTAACTGTAATTTTGCCACTGGTATGAATTGTAATGTAAATATCTGATATGCAGGATATCTGATAATGCAACCCCAAAGGGGGTCTCGACCCTCAGGTTGAGAACCAGTGGGATGGAGGGTGGGCTGACGAAGCCCATGAGGCTTTGCATGTGAGGACACAGCTAGGCTGCCTTTTATCCTTCAAGGACCATGTTCTCTGTGAGCGAGGCTGCCTTGGCCCTCTCGCTCCTGATTCAGCCTGATCCTCAGCCTGCCCAGGGGGCCTATATGGTAAGCTTGACATTTTACTGTGAACCTGGAAACCTTCTTTCTATTCGAGTCATTTTTCTGTAGTTCTAACATTTTTATGATCACCCTGGGGGACAGAGGGAAAGAAAAAAGACTCTGTTTTGGGGCTGAAGGAATTGTCTGTTTAACCCTAGTTCTGAGCTTCAGCTACACACACACACACACACACACACACACACACACACACACACACGATGTCAGGCATTGTGCAGTCATCAGACCTAGTTCCCGAGACAGATGCATTCTGCCTGGCATGGGGGTCTCTGTGTCGTGGAAACCTGTGTGAATAGTTGGTCTGCCCTTCCAAGTAGAGGAGGCTGACGGTGGCTCAAAGCTGGTTGCCCCCATCATCCCCTAATCTCCGGGCAGCATCCTTCCCTCATCAAGGCTGCATTGTAGTAATTGAGTTCTTGGTGACCCACGACTGCTGGGCTAATGTGAGCCTTAGTAGGAGACCTCTTTTCCATCAGTGAAGTGGCCAGAGGTGATCAGTAGTAGGTGACAACCACCATCTCTGTTCTGGGTAGCTATCCCCAGCTGAAGTCCTTTGCTCTCTACTTCCCATTTCTCCTCTGTGCACAAATCCTGGGCCTCATTTTGTGCTGGATGCATGACCTCGGTGATGATCTGAGACCTGGTTCTAAGTACGAGGTGGCGGGTATGTCCCTAGGCTAAGAGTTTGCCGCTGTCACATGAATGGTGAACTGTGGGAACCTAGCAGAGTGGCTCTAGCTCCTTCTAGGGTGGTGGGTACACTGAGAGTGTATCCTAGGCTCTTCTAAAGATGTAAGATAAGAGAAGTCCTCTCCCAGGGTCGGGAAGTGTGATCCATAGGACCTGACTCCAACAGGCTTTGAGGAAGGTACAGGGGCAGGGAAGGAGAGGGCACTGCTGGATTTGTGAGAGGCCAGTCTCTCCTCGGAACTCTTTGGGAACCCACATGGGCTTTACTCTGGAACTCTCCACCCTGGGCAATGACAGGAACAGCTTGGGGTACTGGGAAGATGGCTGAGTCTACTGAGATCCCCTCTTTTTAAAATGATAGTTGACCCAAAGGCCCAGAGTGTCCTGGTGTCGGGCTGGCTCTCACAGACAGTGGCATCACACTGGTACCTGTGGAGTGAGACAGTGCAAGCTTGGGTGTCGGAGCCAGAGTATGATGGCAGAGAGTGGCCATCAGCAGGTGAGCTGAAGGCAGCCCCACCCTCCAACAGCGTTCCTGGATCCCAGAGGCTCTTGGGCCCTTACTTACACAGTTTCAACCAGACACATCACAGCAGTGGCTTCTTCTGTGGGCCGCTGGCCTCCTTTTCAATGTACCTTATTAAAATGAACGCACTTTTATATTTAGTGTCTGAGCCTACTTTGTCTTATGAAGTAGAATAGAACCTTATGCCCCAGCAGAACAAGCTCATAAATCAATGGTTCAAGTCCCCGTTGCATCCTATTCCTAGGCCTTGGCAACGCAGTGCGGAAACTATCCCCTCTTAGAAATGACTGAGTTAACACACTGCAGTATCCTGTGCTCAGTACCCTCAGTCATGGTCTGTGGGAGAGGACCAAGCCCATCTCTCAAGAACAGCAGTCCAGCTGGGCCTCCTGGTGGTGAAGAGGCCATTTCTCTGATGTTTACCACACAATGTTTGAACATCATTCCTTCTTTGTCATGTTTGGGTCAGACACTCTCCCTGGGCTCCCAAGCCTTGCCCCACTTCACACTGGGTGTGGCCTTGTCCATCTGCATGCTGTCTTCATGTTTGGTGCTGAACTCGGGTGAGTATCATGGACCAGCCTCGTACATCAGAGTCTTTGCCTGTGCAACTGTCAGGGAACAATTCCCCTCCCTGAATTCTGTCCCTCACCTTCTGCATGGCTGTGGATGTCAGGAAGGTCACCGACAGCAGTCAGCCCCAGCTGCTCAGCCTGGTGGTATCTTACTTAGATCTTATTTAGGTCAGATCTTGACTTGTCTGAGCTGGAAGAACCTCACGCACCGCCCGGTTTGATTGCTTTTCAGAACCGCTTTGAAAGAAGCCCTTCATGGATGGTGAATTAGAACGTCTCGTCTCCAGAGTTAGACAATTCACGGAAAACTCTTGTTTCCTAAGCTTGTTTATCAGAGGTGCCATGGGGTCTCCGCTGCTGGTTCACGGGCCCCTGCATGCCCCTTGCTGAGAGCAGAGATGGACGGACAATGGGTTCTTTGTCCCCTCCATTCTTCTGAGGTTCTGTAGAGTGCTCTGTCTTTGAGTAGATCTGTGCAGGGCACTGCTGGGCGCCAGCCTGTGGCTGGTTAAGTGGCCCAAATTGAGGCAGCTTTGCTACCGGTTTCAAATTCTTCTTTTGATGTGTGGCAGGTGCGGCATGGCCCTTTTTTGTGAGATTTTTGCTTTGATCCTGGTTCAGAGTGGGTTTGCTGAGATTTTCCCCTCCATAGCTGTTTGTTCTCTGTGAACCTCAAGATGTATATATCTGGTACACAAGGTCCCAGTGCGGTGCAGTTGCTATGTGGACGTCAGTAAAGAGTCACCATTGTTCTGGTTCCCAGGGCCTACATCCCCGAGCCCCACTTGAGGCTTTTGTGTCCTAGCAGACCCCTCCTTCCACTGTGAGAGTCTTGCACCCCACTTTTCCAGAAGACGTGCTATATCCCTTGGAGTAGGAAGCTGAGAGTGGATGCAGGTGCCGGACGGCGTTTCTCTTCCACTTAGAGAGAGGCTTGTTCCTCAGTCAGCCTGCTTTCAAAGACCTGTTTTCCTAATAATGTCAAAAGGAAACAAAAAAGGTTGCCAAAAAAAAAATTCCTTTTTTTTTTCTTAAGAGCCTGGGTATAAATAATAAATAAATAAATGGAGCCACATAAAGAAAAGGATAAAAAATAAAATCAAAGCTGTGAGCACTGCACTTGGCCTGAGGTATAAATAGCTGGCTTTTAGGAGGCACCTGGGTGAGCTTCTGAAGTCATCTCTTCAGTCACTGACTGTAAGTCAGGAGAGGCGGCTTTTTTTTCTTCTTCTTTTGTTCTCCAGGTTGCTTTCTTTTAAGTTTTAATTAAGAAAAATTTGAGATAGGGCCTTCATTAGCCCAGGCTAGCCCCCAACTCACTATGGGTCTGAAAATGACCTTGAGCTGACCCTTCTGCCTCCGTTTCCTCCATGACAGGATTAAAGGTGTGTACCCCACATCTAACTTTTTGCTTTATAAGCCTTGCCAAGTCTTTGGAGACCCGTGAGTAGACAGAAGGCTTGTCTCAGTCACACTTTGCGTCTTTTTTCTTCTCTGTCCTCCCCTTCCCCTTCCCTGACCTCCAACTCCTCTGCTTTCCCTGGCCTCCAAACTCCATCCCTGTCTGGCCTCCATCGTCCTCTTAGCTTCCTCCTCTTAGTCCTCAGCTACAACGGGCTCTCCACAGGTCCTGCAGATTTGGTCCAGTAAGAAGGTCTCTCGGCCAGAAGAACCGGGTTGATACCCACTCCTGAGGTCTGGCTGCTGGGTTTCATGTGGACAGGATGCTCACCTCAGAACAGTGAGGATGCCTGGGAAAGCTAGGCCAGCAGGCTCCTATGAGTGCTGTCATAAACCTACCTCAGGACTGGGACTGGGGACAGCCAGCCGCATATCACATCTTTGAAGTGTGAATCCTTCTGGCATCTGGACCATAACTTTAAAAACCTCAGCATTTCTGGGATTTGCTGAAACCCACTAGCTTGTTGTGCTGACTGCTGGTGGGGTAGAAGGTACGGGGTCTTGTCAGGTCCTCTGAAGGTGACCGTTGGGTTAACACTGGAACTGTCTGATGCAGAGTGGGATGTGGCAGGCCCTTTCTTGTCCATTGTATTTGCAGTGGATGGAGCATTGTGATTGGGCAGTAGAAGAGGTAGGTGGAGCTAGGAGTTGGAAGGAAGAAGGAAGGAGGAGGAGAAGGGAGAGAAGAAACAACATGGAGACAGATGTACTTGTCTCTAGGAGTCTCGGGTAGCTATTCATGTCAAAAGGTTAGATATTGGGTAAACAATAGTAATTGTGTGGGCATCTTGTGTATTGAGTGTTTGCTAATATATAAATCCATTAGATAATCTTTAAGCATTTAGAATCTTCTTTCTACTGCAAAGATGGCGGTTATTGTCTGGGGTTGAGCCGAGAACCATGAGGGTGGTAGAGTTGGCCCAAGAGCCATGCGTAGAGCCGTGGACTCCACAGAGCTGACTAGCGGAGGCAACAGCCACGCCTGGCGGTGGCCAAGAACTATCAGGGCTGCACCACCTTCATTTCTAACACCTACAGCTACAGTGCGAGACCTGGAAGATCCAGGCTGGGGCAATGGGCCCTTCTACCCTTGGTGTCTGTGGGTCCCAGGTGCTGAGGGCTCCAGACCTTCCCATTCCTCTGAAGACTTCTGTGAGCAGGCACTCCTCCCGCCTTTGTGCTCCAGCGGGGAAACTGAGGCTTAGTGAGAGGCTTGGTATAAGGCAGAGTAAGGTTTGAGCTGGGATGTGGTGGCTTTGGCCAAGTACACAGTACTTTTCCTGGACTCTGAGTCTGTGTTTCCCCAAGGCATTGAAGAAAGGACCACCCCGGGGAGAGTGTGTGGATCGCAGCCTGGCAGGCTCTGGAGTGTACTTCTTGTTTATTAAGGTCACGCAGTCCCTGGCCCCGTTTAGTGTTGTTTTTGATGTTCAAGGGCAGTGTGGAAATTTTTGTTTTATGCGACCTAGTTTCTGTGCTTTGATAATGATGCGCCACTGCAACCCACCAACTCTGAGATTTCTGAATCAGGGTCACAGTCCCATTCCCCACCCCCACACCCCAAGCCCCGGGCTTCATGCCCCTGCCTAGGTAGGGGTCTGATGTGTGTAATAGTTCCAGGATCTTTGCTGCTGTTTTAAATGTCATTTGTGTTTCTGTGTTTGGGCATTTGGGGTGCATATGAAGGCCAGTGGCCACCCTTTGAGGGCCATACATCAGCCTTTGAGGGCTTTTTGTGATGAGGCTGACCGGCCGGTGAGCTCCAGGGATCCACCTGTTTCTGCCTCCCTAGCACTGGGATTACAGGGAACATTGTGCCTGGCTGGTTTTTGTAGGGTTCTTAGTTTTTTTTTTTTTTTGAGACAGGGTTTCTTTGTGTAGCCCTGGCTGTCCTGGAACTTACTCTATAGACCAGGCTGGACTTGAACACAGAGATCTGCCTGCATCCACCTCCTCAGTGCTGGCATCAAAGGCATGAGCCATCACCACCAGCTAGGCCTGATTTTTATGGTTGGGCTTGGGCCCTCATGGTTTCTCAGCAAACGCTTTACCCACAGAGCTCTCTCCCTAGCCTGGTGCTCCAGTGTCTTTCTGAGAGAAACAGTGGGCTCCTTTGTGTGATTCTCCTGTGTGGCTCACTGGTGTGATGCTCCTGTGTGGCTCACTGAAGTCTCCCTGGAGGACCATATTCTCAACCACAACTTCTTAGACTGTTACCCTAACCACTGCACATGGCGTGGGCATAGCTTTTCCCCCCGAGAAGTCAGTTGGATGGGATTGGTCACTGAGCTCCTGTGGAGTTGAACTTCCCTGAAGAGTTGTCTTTTCTTCCTCTTTCTGACCCTCTCCATCTCACCTATGGAGTGCAAGGATTTGTTGGAATTTGGTTAGTTTTCTAAATGAGCCTGGTGCCCCAGGATGAATCTTTGGGAGGTGGGACAAAGGGAGTCCACAACCCCTTGATGGTTACTGACTCATGAAGCTATTTGATGTTTGCCTGCTTCCTTCTAGAGTCATGGTGAGGATTAGGGGATTAAGAAATGGCTTAGCGGTTAAGAGCCTTTCAAGACTGAGTCACATTTATGGGTCCCCATGGGTGTGGCCGTCACAGTATTTTCCATTTTTTTTAATCCATAAATATTTGTGTTATTTTCGCTTTTGGCTGTTGTGAATAACGTGGCCTTGAACATGGGTCTTTACAAGAGGGTCTCCTTTTCCAAAAGAACCTGAACACCAGCATCCTTGCTGACCTTAGAGCAGATGCTGATGTCCTTTGGAGGCAGAGGATCGGTTATCCCCAGAGCTGCATTCACAGCCATGTCCCAAGATCCTGTTCCAAGCTGGGGACTGTCTGAAGACCTAAGAGAACAAACAGGAAACACCACCCAAGGCAGTAGGGTTCAGAGGGGTTAACAGGACTGACTTGGGGTCTCCTAGACAGCAGGGCAGGGACTCCTGTTCTGAAGCCTTTGTGGTATACATGACGCTGTCCCTATCACCTGCTGTTGTGGGTGCTGGGTGACCAACATGTAAGATGCTAAAGAGTTGAGGTGACTGGTATTCCAGGAAGAATTTAGAGGGGTTGTCTCTGTATAATTTCCACTGGGGAATTACAAAGAGGTGGGACGCTTGCCTAGGGAGATCTCCTCAGGAAGGATGTGTGGTCAGCAAGTGATCTATGCCTCTCTCTCTCTCTCTCTCTCTCTCTCTCTCTCTCTCAGGTCTGCAAAAAGTGGCAGGTGGCAACCTGTCTCTGTCACCTCTGGATCTGGGGGCTACAGTCTGGAGATTGAGGTCCAGTGGTATAGAAGCCACTGTTTCTGATTTCAGAGGCTCAGATGTGGAAGAGCTCTCTGTAAGCAGAAAAAAAGCTAAGCCCTGTATCTGTACAAGCTCTTGTGTGTCGTGTTGTGTCTCCTTGGCCACACACACACATACCTCATGGCTATGACCAAGGGCCATCAGAGTTTCTGGAGAGATGAAGGATTCTGTGTGGTGCCATAGGACCGGGGTGCACACTGTCCGAACCTTACAGATACTCACTACCCTAGCCTATATACCTACTGCTTATGTGCAGCTAGCAGTCTCTGGGCCCATAAACAGCCAGCATGGCATCTGGGCTCACTTCCTTAGTCTGTTCTTTTTACCAGCCCTGATCCCAATTCTGCTACTTTCTATAGAGATTTAAGATCTTAGGAGGAAGCGCTCCCATCCAGGGGCCAGGAGAGACTGAGATGGTAATAAAGATTTAGTGACTTATCGTGTGTGTGTGTGTGTGTGTGTGTGTGTGTACCTGCAGAATTTGTAGAGTATCTTGGGAGAAAGAGGGCTGTGGACCATGCCTTTGCTGGGTTCAGGACATCATCCAAGCAGATATCTGTGCAGACTCAAGTATCAGTAAGTGAGGCTGGTTGTTATGACTCTGCAGAGTCCACATGGGAAGTGAGGTGAGAGGGGACATCCAAGCTGGCTGTGGGTGGATGCCCTTTAGGAGGTTAACTGTTCCCAGGACAAGGAGCTGAAATGGTTGTGCCCAGCTGAGAAGAGGCATGTGTCCAGCTGAGGTGACTTCTGGCCTGAGACTCTAGCCTGATTAAAAATAGATGCAAGGAAAGTGCAGAATGTAAGAGTTCACTGCTCCTTCATCAGACTTCTGTCCCAAAGGACGTGGCACACTTTAAATTCTGATCACTCCTGTATGCAAGGAGGCCTGTTTACACCTCGAGTCTAGAACCCCAGATACAGCTTTGCCAGAGAGAAGGAACTTCCATCCATCTTCTCTGTTCTTGCTGGGATCTAAGCTTTGTCTACCAAAGCAACCTCAGGCAGGTCTGGAAACCATTAGAAACAACTAGAAGCTTCCGGAAGCTTCCACGTCTCAGTCACATGTTGCAAAGAATAGTGTGGACAGACTGGTCATACTTGAGAGGCATCAAGAGTTGCTTGACGTTAAGCAAAATGTCAGGTGTTCTGGGCTGGGAGTACTTTCTCCAGCCTCTCTGGACTGCCCAACATGATGGGATGTCCATGCAAGTGGCATGTTAGAAGCATAGGACTTTTCTTTTGGGCTCCCTACATACTGACCTGGTCTCTCTTTGCTCAACAGTGACTGACCTCCAGGAAGAAGGCAAGAGTGCCATCAACTCTCCAATGGCCCCTGCTTTGGTGGACATTCACCCTGAAGACACCCAGCTAGGTACTATGGCCACTTGGCATCCTTCGGTGTCCATCCCTGATGTGGGACCCCACATGGGTGGGTGGTATTTGAGAACCAGAGTCTTATTCCGAGATCTCTAGGGAGAAGCGGGCTTCCACCCGTCTTCCAGTGCAGATTTTATTGGCATCCAGGTATATATGAGGTATATATGGCTAGCATTGGGAACATGGCTGATTACGACCATAGATCCCAGGGGTGGTTATGCAGGGCTGGGCAAGCAGTGGAGGAGAGGGAGGAAGAGTTGGCTTGGTTACTGAGCTGAGGACTGGATACTGTAACTCCAGGAGCTCGAGGCACAAGGCTTGAGATAGCTGATAGCTGGCCTAGGAGATGAGGAAAGATGGATACTGGCTCAGGGTGTAAAACCCAATGATCCCCTAGAGGAGGAGGCTAGGGGACAGCCACTCCTGGAGGACAGTCTCCCAGGGACGAGTGGGCCCTAAGATCTCAAAGCATGAAGAAATGTTAGAAAGCTAGGCACACATCCCAAACACCCTATATATCCCCTTGGCTACCACAAAAAGCCATGCTGGGAAGCCGGGCGGTGGTGGCGCACGCCTTTAATCCCAGCACTCGGGAGGCAGAGGCAGGCGGATTTCTGAGTTCGAGGCCAGCCTGGTCTACAGAGTGAGTTCCAGGACAGCCCGGGCTATACAGAGAAACCCTGTCTCGAAAAACCAAAAAAAAAAAAAAAAAAAAAAAAAGCCATGCTGGGCCTGTGGCTGGCCATGTGGGAACTGTGACTGGGGAAGACCCCTGGCTCCTTGCAGGTTGATGACAGGGTGTCAGCCAAGATACTCTTTCCTGGCTTTATGTTTTGGCAGCAAGTCGATGTGGAAGGCAGGTTCGGGACACTGCTTTCTTCCAAACCCTGGTTCAGAGGGAGATTCCTGTCTGCCCAGATTTTCCATGACAAGACCATTAGGGTCTCAGGACAGAAGCAGGTGTGGCCCAACCTGTGGCCCAGAGTAGCTGGTCCGAGCTGTCTCTCCCCACAGAAGGGCATGCCTCTGTCATGACTTCTGCAGCTGCTTGTTGCAGCAGGTGCTTCTGGGCTATTCTTCACCTGGGAAGCTGGACTTCCTCCCAGCTTCCCACTGTGGTCAGCGGGCCCACAGCATCCTGGCTTCTGTGGGACACTGGTCTTTTCTGTTCTGGCTCCTGTGCCTTCATTCCCTCCCCACCTTCCTGTCCTGCTCTCCCCGTGAACTCCACTGGACTCTTGTCTTTTAGAGCCAGACACGGAGGGGAAACACACAGGGGAGACAGGCAAAATGTCATCTTTCTGTTTGTTTTGGCTATGTCTAGTACTTCCCTGCAGATACTGTTTTGTATATGGTACTGCCTGCCCATCTGTTTCCTTGTGTGTTCCGAGGCCCCACACAGCCTCCTGTGGACTAGTGAACAGTGTGACCCAGGAGGTATTGATGCTCAAAGCTCTCTTCAGCCCTCTGGTTCTGGCAGAACCATTTTGGCTTAGACTCACTCACTGCTAAAGCAATTGGAGCCTAAGACTGAGGAGATGGAGTCTGGCTTCATCTCCTCTGGCTTCCCCGTATTTCTGATCTTGGTGTCTGACTGATAAAGCCCTGAGGGCTGTTCTCAGTGGAAAACATGGTGGTCTCTGCTCTTCCACCAGCTTCCTGACTCATGTGAGGGAGCAGGGAGTCCTCCATCCCTGGCACCCCTGACAACCTTCCCTCAACCCCCATTCATTCTGGTCCTTTCCATCTTTGGCAGAGGAGAATGAAGAACGTACCATGATCGATCCCACCTCTAGAGAAGACCCCAAGTTCAAGGAGTTGGTCAAGGTGAGTTATAGTCTGATGTGGGTGGAACATCCCTTTTGGTTCTGGGCATTCAGAGGAAGCAGGACTCTGGTGGATACAAGGAGGACCTGAGCTTCCAAGATCCTGAAAGGGCCATTGAGGCTACGTTAGAAAAGAGTGGTGAGGAGTGGAGTGTGGGCTGACGAATGGATGGAACATGAGTCTTCTAGGTGTTTCCATGTGCTAGGGCTTGCCACCCAGGGCCTTTATGAGATGTCACATGATCCTCACAAGAGCTGTATTGGGTCTGTTTTGAGCCAATATACCCTACCTACATGCATGGTTGTCTGTAGCTTCATAGGGTATGGATTTAAGTTGTTTTGCGGAACAAGTTGTTGTCTCCCCGTACTATAGCCTCATCTGAAGAGGCCTTGGTATCCCAGTGAGTTGTAACTGTCAACTTGACCCAGCCCTGGAGTTATCTGAAAAGGGAGTCTCAACTGAGGGATTTCTAGGATCAGACTTGACCTGTAGAATGTCTGTGGGAGATGGTCTTGATTGTTAATTAATATTAGGTAGACACAGCCCACTGTGGGTGGCACCATTCCCTTGGCAGGCAGTCCTAGATTATATTTAGAATGCTAGCTATACACGAGCCTATGAGTGATCCAGTAAGTAGTGTTCCTCCATGGTTTCTGCTTCAAGCTCCTTCATGAGTTTCTGCCCTGAGTTCCCTTGGATGGACTGAGCTGGTAGTATAAGTCAATAAATCCTTTTCTCTCCTAAACTGCCTTTGGTCAGAAAGTTTTCACACAGTGACAGAATGAAACTAAAACACTTGAGGACCATATGTGGCAGTGTGAATATCAGCCAGGTAGGAAAGCAAAAGGCTTTGTTCTCAAAGGTCACAGTAATAGGCAGGTGGGTTTGTGGCTCAGTAGCTGCCAGGGACATCTGCTTCCTCCTCTCTAGCACATGGCTGATCCTGTCCAGGCACAGCCTGAGGCTTTGATTGCTCAGATCTAAGTCACAGTAGGGCTCCTGAAGGCCACCCACCAGAGACAGAGGCAAGCAGATGGTGTCCTGCCTTGGAGACCCAGAGTTGGTTTGGATGACCTAGGTGCTTTGAAATGCTGCATGTGACAAACAAAAGTGTCCTGAAATAGATGGCTCTCTATTGGCTGTCCCACCTTCACTGCAGTAGAGAGCCTGCTGCCACCCCTTGTGACTGAGCTTTCATAAGGGCTGATTCAGGGGAATCAGGGCTTGCCCTTGTAGAAACATTAACTGGAAATGTCTGTTACAGCCGTCCAAAGATGATGAATCATTTTTCTTTTTTTCTTTTCTTTTTTTGGACAAGGTCTCACTATGTAGGAGAGAAGGAGTTTATTCTGTTTGCAGTTCTGGGTTACAGTCCAACACTTGGGCATGACAAGGTGGCAGGAGCTTGAAGTAGTTAGTCCCATCTGCAGTGAGAACAGAAAGAATGAATGTAGGCATGCTTACCTGCTTGCCTGGTGTGCTCAGCTCTTTTCTCCACTCTTACCCTATTCGGGACCCCCTAGATCTAGGGGTTAGTGCCGCCCACAGTGGGCTTAGTCTTCTCACATCAATTAACTAATTAAGACAGACCCTCACAGACACGCCCACAGGCCAGCCCAATGTAAGCATTCTTCTCAGCTGTTCTTGATTGTCAAGTTGACAATTAAGATTAACCGTTGCATTGGACAGTGGTGGCACAGGTCTTTAATCCCAGCAGTCTGGAGGCAGAAGCAGGCAGATCTCCAAGTCTGAGGCCAGCCTGGTTTATATTGCAAGTTCTAGGACAGCCAGGGCTACATGGAGAAATCTTGTCTCAAACAAAAATAAAAACAACCAAAAAATCAAAATAAAACAAACAACAAACCAAACCAAACCAAAAACAAAAATGTCAGACAAGCAAGAAAAGACAGAATATCTGTTGTACCTGTGCAGAGGGGCCTAGGCTCTCTGCAAATGGAGACATCGTGAAAAGGGGAAGCAAGGCTCCAGCTGCTGGACTGGATAAAGGATGGAAGCTGTGTGCCAAGGTCTGTGGAAGCCTCGAGAAGCTGGAGGAGGTTGGGAAGCAGGGTCCTTTTAGAGCCTCCAGAGGGACCAGCTCTCCTCGCCTGACATTTGACCTCAGCTCTGTAACAGGGATTCTGGGCTTCTTGCCTCCAGCATGTGAGATAGTCCATGGGATGGTTGTAAGCCACCAGAGTTGTAGAGGTCCCTGGAGCAGCCATAGGAAGCAAAGCTCTGTAGCTGACCATCCACATGGGCCAGCCAGAGCGTCTCCACACCTGCAGCAGTGGCTGAGTTCCTGAGATACCCTATTCCTGCAACCATCCCGTTGGCTGCAGCTATACATACAGAGACCAAACTTCTCAAACTAGCCTGAGGTCTAATCTCAGAGCAGGCGGGTTTCAATCTAGCACTTTCAAATATGAATATAAATATCATAGGCAGGGGAGCAATCTGGGGGCTTGGGGAGACGTGGCTATGTTGGGGGTTGTGCAAAGTGTCAAATTCCTCAGCCGGGGTGGGGGGCTCTGAGATAGACAAGTGTGAATATAAGGTTATACTTCTAGGTATAAAGTTAGAAGGGACAGTTTCCTAAAGACCCACAGGCAATTCCAGGGGGTCCATGCTACCTTAGGGTTGATAATTCACCAAAAGGACACCAGGCTCCACTGGCAGCTGTTGTCCTTAAGGTCATAGTTTTCTGGGAGAGGCATACTCGGGACCAGGATCTAGGGAATGGATTGAAGGAGAAGGGGAGAAAGAGTGGAAGCTGGATAATGGCTTCTCTATGCAGATGGTTCTAGAGCCTTAGTGCCCTGGATCACCGTGCATGTCAGTGTTTCCGAACATTGTCTATGCTGCAGACCCAGCTTCTAGAGGTTCCCTGTGGGGGTTCCCCATGGCTATCCACTGTGGGGGTGCTGTTCAGAAGCAGGTTTTGTGTTTTGCCTTTTGCCATCTCCTATAGCTAGGGGTGGTACTCAGGACTCAGCTCCGCTGCTGAGACATATGCCTGTCCCCAACCCCCAAGGAGATATTTTAAAACTTAAGCCTGTCTGGTATGTTGGTCTGAGCAGGTCAGAGGACAATCTGGCTGACAATCTTGTCCTGCTGGACACGGTCATTGTGTCCATCTGTCCTTCACAGACTCTCCCAGTCTTTGGGACCAGGGCTGAGTTTCTGAGGAAGCCTGGCTGGCCTTGTTTCCTCCTCTCCTGGTGTCTGCCCTCCATGACTTCCCTCTGGTGTCTTGGTGGCCTTCTCTGTCGCCCACTACTTTACGACTATCATCTTTGCTGTGCTCTGAGCTGCCCTCTGCCTTTTGTCTGAAGTCCCTGGCTCTAGCTGGGCAGGCATTGAAATGAGGTTGACTATTAAAAACTATTTTGAGCATCTGTCATGCTTATTGGGCTATTAAGGGGTGAAGGTCTGATCCCAACTCAGAGGAAAGTGGAGTGCCTTGACCCACAGCCATTCACTATCTGATGATGGGCATGGAGAGCGACCAGGTTTGGTAGGGAGCTGGGTATTGGCCAGCTGGGCATCAGTTTAGAAATGGACCTGTATTTTGCAGGCCCAGGAGCTTCAAAGACCCTGGTATCCTCCGCTGGAGTGTCTTCCTATGGCCATATTTACTCTAGAGCTGCTGGTGTCAACCAGATGTGTAGGTGGACAGTGTGTTGAAGGTTTATGGCTGAGATACTTCACGGCATTGACCGTTCTGTTAAGTGTCCTGCACTTTTCTGCTAGGGAGAGGCCTCTGTGCTCAGTGTTCGATGGAGAATGCCATTTGGACCTTGTCCCCAGGGCACAGAGCTCCGAAACTCTCAGAGTTGTCTGAGTGTGAGATCTCCTCTGCGGCACACACTCTTGGCCACACCCGGGTCACTGCTAATGAGGGCATTTGGTGAGCCCCCGTTACCTTCCAATGCAGGATGATCCTAAGGGGACCCACACATGCATTGTCAAGGGTTTGGCACTGCTGATCTCTGGAAGGGAAGAGGTCTGGAGGGTGGTTCTTTTTTTCTGGTGACCAGTGACTGAGCTTGTAACCTGGGGCGCTTGGAGTTTGGGAGGTGAGTGTCGCAGCGCTCTGACTACAGACCCCTGAGGTCAGATAATTGCTATTGGGGTGATGTATTTTGAAGTTGGAAAGAAAAACAACACAACTACACAGCTCTGAAATTAAGCACGCTTGCCAGAAGCGTCTAGATACCTCACGTTGGGATGTGTCTCCTTCTAAAAGCAGATTTCACATCTCACTGTTCAGTTACTGGGCAAGGCTTACCCTTGTCCTGAGGCTGTTTTTTCCCCTCTGGGGCCTGGGTCATGTGGCGGTGCTCTGCTATGTTCATGGCCCCATGGACTCCCACCCCTTTCAGTAAGGTATATCTCCATCCTCTTGGGGACAACACAACCAGGACTGTGTTTGGAAGTGATTAAACCGTAACTGTCATGGCTCTGGGGAAGACAGACTGCAGACCCGATTATAATTCAGAAGGAACTAAGGGGAAAGTAATTTTTTATTCTGCTTAGAGCAAGCTCACAGAGCTGGCCGTGATCGAGGGCCGTGTAAGGGCGTAATTAATATATGTCCTCCTTATTCGCCCGCGGGACTTGGAACTCGAAGATGAGCGCGTCCCTAAAAATAATGGCTGATGCTATCTTTAAAAGCTCTTTTGGAAAACGGAAGATTAAGAAGGATGGCCGGGAGCAGAATGATGGGGTGATGGGTGGTGTCCCCCAAGTCAGATCCACGTCTTTGGGGGTGGTGGTGAGACCCAACCTGAGAGCCTGGCCCATTGTGTAGACTTTTTTTTTCTTTGAGAGTTTAGCCTTTTGTTCTTGCTTTGGGTTTGGAGTAGGTCAGAGATCTAACTATGGAGGGTTTTTGTTTTGTTTTCCGTTTTGTTTTTCTTCTCAAAGTTTTCGGTTCTCATAGAGGAAGCATTCTCTCGAGATTTCCTAGCAGGACTGTGTTTGAGGAAGGAAGCATCCGGAAGCAAAGTCCTATAGAAAGGCCTAAGCCCTTTCTAGATGTGAATTTCCCCAGGCGGTTCTTTGGTTCGTTTGAGACCTTGAGTCTCCTGCTTCTGTTGTAGCCTCTGGGGACAAGTGCCGAGCAAAACAGCTCACTCACCAAGCTCACACAGTGTACCTGGGAGAAAGGCATGATGTGGGTTGAGTAAATATGCAATGGAATTAGGTGGTGAGGGGTGCCTGCAACCTCATGCCTTTCTGCCATTCCCTGCAGAGAAGTCTGGGAGGTAGCATTAAAGCAGTACCTAGGCAAATATCATAGCCAAGTGCCTAACAGCAGGTGCAAAGGTCCTGTGGCATATAGGTGCTTGGCACATTCTAGTGATTATTGAAATGGACAGAGTGACAAGAGTCTCGAGCATGTGGGGGAGTGGCCAGAGACTCGGCGATAGATGTCCACCATGTCCACCTTCCACGCCTTCACCCTTCTCAGCCTAACACCCACGACAGGTAACCGACCTTCTGGGCAGAGACTGCGCTGCGTCTCTCTTCATCCTCACTGCCTAGTGTGGCACCTGGTGAGGACACTCATTCATGTTTTATCCTCAGGGGAGACCCTAGAAATGAAGGCTCAGCAGAATTCGAAGCTGGTGGTGGGACAGCAGGTCATTCCATGATTCCTTTGCTTTTTTGACGACAGACAGAGAAGACTCACCCTTCCCTGTCGTCTTAGGGTTTCTGTTGCTGTGATGGACACAATGACCAACAGCACCTTGGAGAGGAAAGACTTACAGCTTGTAGTCATTGTCTAGGAAAGTCAGGACAGGAACTCAGAGCAGGACCCTGGAGGCAGGAGCTGATGCAGAGGAGTGCTGTTCACTGGCTTGTCAGCCTGCTTTCCTACTGCACTCAGGGCCACCTGCCCAGGTGTGGCATTATTCATAACAGGCGGGGCCCTCCCACATCAACCATCAATCAAGAAAACGTACCACAGGCTTGCTTACAGGCCGATCTAGTGGAGGCATCTTCTCTGTTGCGATTCCTCTTCCAGGTGTCTCTGGCTCTGTACAGTTGATGTCAGTCCAGCTACCATAGTAACCACGGTGACCTCATCACGCCACTTTTTCATTTCTTGTGAAGTTGAGATCTTACTGTTTTGTAACAAGGAAATCCTTGCTGTGGTTGGCAGCCCCCAGAGTAAGAACAAACCTTAGACCCTTGAGCATGAGGCCAAGCGAGCATCCAGGATATGGCCCTTCGCAACCTGTTTCCTCCAGCCAGGCCCTAAGTCCTAGCTTTCATTGCCCAGAGGAGACAGCCCCGTGGCCAGAGAACACAAGCCAGACCGGAGCCCAATCAGCCAGAGAGCTGGAGAGGGCTCCGACTCTGTCTCCCTGCCCCCCATGCTTTGACACGAGGGCTACAAGGGTGTGTGGTCTTTTATCTTAGACACTCATGAGTCATTGGCTCCCCTGTGAGTATCAGTCTGGGCCAGTCTTCCGTGGTCACTCGGAAGCTAGTCAGGACGTGATGGGTCAGGACTTTGTGACCAGTTTCTCAGGTCACTGCTGTATCAGATGTACCTACATTTGTGTCATGTGGTGGTAAAGTGTTCAGGCAGAAGTTGGGGTTGTGATGGGGATGGGTTTCAAACACTGCGCTAAGGGAGAAGCTGGGCATGAGGGAGGAGTTGCACACAGTGTAATCTCTTTGACTACAGGAGATGGACAGGGGCAGAGCTATGGGGGACAGGCCTGGACTCTCTATAGGGACAGGAGACATTCTGGGTGGGTTGGGATGACCATCACACAGCTCAGGGATCTGAGGGGTGCAGTAGGTTGATTCTCTCCCTTGGTCAAACAGTCTATAGAGTGCGGTGAACAGAAACCATGTGGGGACTTCCTGTATGAGCCTGGGACTCTCGACTCGGGGCTGCTGAAGGACAGGCTAGGGGACAAGTGGGGGTGATGGCTCATGGTCCCCTTTCCTCAATCTTCCCAGCGTTTACTCATTTAGGGCCTGTATATGGGATATCTTTAATATAAATGTAGCAGTTAATGAATCTGGAGGCTGTATTTCTTTACCTTATACTATTCCCCAATAACCACGCAGAAAAGCCAATGTTTATTTAAAACTGCACTTCAATAGCTGAGCAGTTAAATGGTGTGATTTAAATGTCTATGCTAGTCTGGCTACCACCCAGCCCCATCCCATGATACTTGAGAATTATTATTGATCTTTGGGCTTCAGGAGTGTTTCCATGATCTCATACTAGACCCTTTCCTCATGGCTTCAAATCCTTCATCCTCCTCTCTGATCTGACTCTTCCTCTCTCCCTATCTCCTCCCTCTGGTTGGCGGATGTCCCACTGTATTCCTTATTCTGCCCAGTCATTGGGTGATCATTGGGTGAGCGTTTATTGACAAAGCAGAGGACAAATGATAAGAAATTGTTTATGCAAAGCCAGGCAGTGGTGGCGCACGCCTTTAATCCCAGCACTTGGGAGGCAGAGGCAGGCGAATTTCTGAGTTTGAGGCCAGCCTGGTCTACAGAGTGAGTTCCAGGACAGCCAGGGCTACAGAGAGAAACCCTGTCTCGAAAAAACAAACAAACAAAACAAAAAACAAACAAAAAAACAAGAGTTGTTTACACAAACTGGAGACAGGAGATTCTTGGTGTAAGCGTTACAGTGCTGTGTCCAGACTGAGACAAGATCTGAGGCAGAGAAATCAGCATTTGAATAACCCAAGAGTAAACTTTACACAGTGTACAAAATCACCACGCCTTCAAGCGCCCAGTGCTTGAAGGTGGACTAGTGAGCTCTTCCGCAGGGAGATAGTGCCATCGTCTACCCATGGTCTCTGCAGGTTCCCAGCCTGCCTGGTCCTGCCAGGGTCAGCTGGGAGCTGTTAGGAAGTCCTAGCTCCATGCATGGGTCTAACGCTCCATTTCAACCTTGGCCACAGACCAAGAGACACCTGTTGTCTTCCGAGGTCGCCAGGCAGGTGTCTGGTAGCCCTTGTGTGTTTGGGCCGCTGCCCACCTGAACCTGCTCCGACCCTGGCTTTATGTAGCAACTCTATGACAACACCTCTCACCTGCCCCAGGTGCTTCTGGACTGGATCAACGACGTGCTGGCGGAGGAGCGTATCATCGTGAAGCAGCTGGAGGAGGACCTGTACGACGGCCAGGTGCTACAGAAACTTCTGGGTGAGTGCCAGGACCCTGCCAGGTAGCACCATCCTTCCTGCCCCGGGCTCTTGGGAACAGATCCAAGGCTTGGCTCACACCTCCTGGTGGCCCCGTTTGTGGGTTTGTCTGTCTCCATGGTTTCTCTGCTGGCCAGTGTGTACCCAGCCCTGGGGCTGCAGCAGGTTCTCTCCGATGCTCATGCCATTGTGGACCAAAGAGGAGTCATGTCCCTTATCTCTCAGGCCACCTGTGTTTCATCTGTTAGGATTCAGGGTTGACGGAGTGCAAGGGGGCAGAGGGTTGGTCTCCAACAAACCCATCCATGTGAGAGAACGTGTCATTGTCCTGACTCGTGCTTCCAGGCTTTACTGTCCCCCAAGTCTGGCTGAGGATGACTGAGTGCGTTCTCAAGATGGATGGGTGGAAGGAAAGATGGTCAGGTGGGCAGCCTCTCCATCAAATGTTCCCGAGCCTTGCTGAACACTGGCTTCTAGGTCAGTGAGTCACGAAGCAGACATCGATCTTTCAGCCTTTCTGGAGCGTGCAGTCTGTCTGAGCAGACAGTGACAGATGCTGTGGGTCTTGAGGGTAGTTAAAGGCCATACAGGTACCATATGGCTAAAGTGGGTGGTTGTACGAAGCACTGGGGTCTGAGCCTCAGGGGGGAAATGAAGGAAGAGTGACCAGGAGAATGGAGAAGAATGGAGTCGGGGGTGAGGAGTGACAATGTCATTCATGATGCCTCACCCTGGCTCATCTCTGTCATCCTAGCACCTGGGATGCTGGGGCAGGAGGATTGCTAGTTTAAACCTAGCCTACATATCAAAAGCCTCTCAAGAAAAAAAAAACCCACAATGGATGACAGCCTCAGGACTGGTTCTGACGGTGGCTGGCCCTGTTGTGAGCATGTCTTGTGGGCTATGCTGTCATCTCTGGCAGCCTCGGTGGCTTGGGGAGGTGGTGAGGTATTAACTCTCAGTCTTCTACTGGCTTTTCTCTCTCAGTTGTTTGTCAGGTGCCTTGGACACGGTCCTGTTCATACAGGTCCTGTTTTTCCTTACCCCAGCAGGTTCTCACAGCAGGCCCAGGGACCCAGCATCTCCAAATGCTTTTACATCAGGGCATTTCACCCTGTTCTTTTCCGATTTCTCCCAAAGCCCCTCCTCCCCCCTCTCTTATGACATCTTTGAAGAGCTTGGGCATCTTTTCCTATAGAAGATGGACCAACGTAACTCATATGATCACTCTTCTACTTTTCTTTTTTATAAGTGTACTTATTTTGATTTTATGTGATGAATGTTTTGCCTGCACGGGTGTCTGTGTAATACTTGCATGCAGTGCCTGTTGAGGCCACAAGAGGGCATCAGATCTCCTAGAACTGGAGTTTATGGCCGGTTGTGAGCTGCCCTGTGGATGCAGGGAATTAAACCCAGATCTCCTGGAAGAGCAGCCAGTGCTCTTAACGGTTGAGTCATCACTACAGCCCTGATGTGCTTTCCTCAGTGTTACCAAGTATGCCTTTTTGCCAGGACTGGGGCAGAGCCCACCGCTTCTCATTGCTTGACGTGCACAGTGCACTGGGTGAGGATTTGGGGTGAGTCTACCAGTGTGGAGCCTGCTCCTGGGACAGGAATGCTCCTGCTGCTGGGGCAGGAGTGCTCCCACCGAGAGCAGCCACCCAGAGCTGGTGTTTAGCACCATGGGACCAACCATTCCTTGGAGAGGGGTTCCAAACTCCTTAGTGGACTGAATACCAAACAGTCAAGAGTGAATGTGGGTGTTCAGTTAAGAATCCTAGACTTTGGATAAGGTTCTGTAGTTCAAGAATGAAGCTGGAGAACTGGTGAGATGCTAGAAGCACACTTGCCCTAAGTTGACAGCCTCTGATGCCCGGGACACGCTCTGGCTATGCATCTCTATTGGCCATGGTTGATCATCAACAACACTGATATGTCCCCTGGTCCATCTATGAGAGCAGGTGTTGATGACCTCTTGGGCACATCTTTTTTGGTTCCATCTTCTGCTTGCCTGGCAGATACAGCCGAAGCAGCTGTGAACCCCACCCTGTTGCTTCTTCAGGCCCTGTAACGGGAGGCTTGAGGCTTGCCCAGGCTCTGCTGTCTTTGTATTGTGAAGTGGTTGTTATTCCTTCTCATTTGAATATCTGTAGTCTGTACTTGAAAAAAGCAGCTTGCAAGCCTCTTCTGTCAAGTGGGTTGGCCGGAGAAAAGGACAATGGGAAGAGTACTCAGGGCTGAAGAGGACGTCAGCGCATCTTTGCACAGTTGTGTGGGAGGCAATGCTGTTTCTGATAAGATGCAATGATAACTCACAAGGCCTGGAGACCAGAGATTCCAGGAGTGACCTTGATGTAAGTGGTGGCCTCTTGGTGGCTCTGATGTGAGCAGAGCTAGATCAAATAAAGTGGTGCTGGCCGAGGGACAGAGACAAGGCAGATTTCAGCAGTGGAGCCAGGACTGGTCAGGATGAGGGGAGCCAGCAAAGAAGTCCAGTGATTCCTCAGGAAGGGATCCCGAGGAATGTCGGGAGCGGGGGGCTAGAAAGAAGACATATCCTTGAGTTATTTGAATTATGTTTTTTTCCCATGGGTGTCTACATGTGAATGTGGGCATGCGTGTGCCATGGTACACGTGTGGAGGTCAGAGGACAAATTCTGGTGTCATTTCTCCTTCCACTGTGTGTGAGGCAGAGTTTCTTTGCTTACTTCTGCTTCCTCCAGGCTAGATGGCCCATAAGCCTTAGGGGTTTCTCTTGTCTGTTCCTTGATTCTTACTCCCAAAGAAATGCTGGGATATAGATGTACGCACACACGCACAGACAGACAGATACATACACACACACACACACACACACACACACACATACACACACGGACACATCTGGTCTTTTGTATTCTGGGGATAGAACTCAGGTTCTCACACTTAACGTAGCAAGGGTGCTACTTGCTGAGTCCTGCCCCCAGCCTAAGGAGGTGTTTTGAGTGGATGGTATATAGGCCTTTGGACTTGGCCGTGTAGCATTCATCAAGGATGAGCCGCCAGGGCACTGAGAGGAGCCCCTGCTCTTGAGATGAAATGGTGGGAACAACTGGGGATTCCTGAGGTAGGCCAGGTTTCAGCTTGGCTGGGTTTTACATCAAGGCAGTGGACTGGGTGAGGTGCCCCTGTAGGATTCTGAGGGGCTCCTGAGCCAACTGGTACTCACTGGGACATTTTTAGTCCTTTCGTGGTACACTGTCACCCTCAGTTGCATGCTGTGCTCGAGGGTCTCCTTAAACTTTCACTGTCTCTTCGGGGTTGGAAGATGAGGCTGTGATACATCTGCCACCCCAACCAGATCACTGATATGCAGCGAACTCTCTCTTCCCTGCCTTGTAAGCATCATGGACACCTAGAGCAAGACAGTGGGACACAAGGCTGGCCTTTTTGAGTTAGGTCATATCCCCAATCCCACATTCATATATTGATGTCAGTGCTGGCTAGTTTCTGTGTCAACTTGACACTGGCTGGAATCGTCTGAGAGGAGGTGCCCCTGTAAGATTGGACTGTAGGCAAGCCTATAGGGCAGTGGGGTTCAACCTGTGGGTTGTGACCCCTCCGGCAAACTTCTAACTCTACAAATATTTACACTGTGATTCATAACAGTGGCAAAATCACAGCTATGAGATAACCATGAAAGTAATTTTGTGGTTGGGGGTCATCATAACACAAGGAACGGTATAAAAGGATAGTGACATTAGGGAGACTGAGAACCACTGCTTTTTTTTCTTAATTAGTGAGTAATGTGGGAGGGGCCAGCCCACAGTGAACAGGACCACCCCTGGGCTGGTGGCCCTGGGTTCTATAAGAAGGCAGGCTGGGCCAGGCCTGGTGGTGTAAACCTTTAATCCTAGAACTCGGGAGGCAGAGAAAGGCAGATCTCTGTGAGTTTAAGGTTAGCCTGGTCTACAGAGTGTGTCCTAGGACAGCCAGGATTATGTAGAAAGACCCTGTCTCAAAAAGAAAAAAAAAAAGAAAAGAAAAAAAGAAAGCAGGCAGAGTAAGCCACAAGGAGCACCCCTCCATGGTCTCTGCATCAGCCCCTGTCTCCGGGTTCCTGCCCTGTTTGAATTTCTGCCCTGACTGTCTTTAATGATGGACTATGACTGGGATGTATATTGAAATACACCTTTTCCTCTTAAGCTGCTTTCGAGTGTGGTGTTCCACCATAGCAATTACAGCCTTAACTAAGGCAGCATCCTTACCCTCAGGCCTTAGAATGTGGCTGCATTTACAGACACATTTTAAAGAAGTAATTACTTTGAAATGAGGTTGTACAGTGTGATTCGAGTCCTTAGGAGAAGAGACTAGGTGGGGAGGTGCTGCATACCCAATCCTAGCACTTGAGACGCTCAGACAGGAAGACTGAGAGTTCAAGGCCAGCTTCAGCTACATAGGGAGACCCAGTCTTATAAAAAAGTGTGTGAGTGGGAGCTTAGGAGACAGCTGCACACAATGGGGACAGTCATGTGGGGACACAGAGAGAAGCCACGGGAAGAAAACAGCCAGCACCTTATCTCAGACCTCTGGTCTCAGAGCTGGGAGAAGGAGCCTCTGTAGTCCTGCTCTTCCCCATAGCCCTCGCTGACTGGTGCAGTGCCCCCCCCCCTGCTTCCTCCTTGTCATTCCAGGTGACATGGCTGGTGGCACGGGATAACAGCATTCTGGGTTCTCTGACCCTTCTTCCTCCTTCCCTGTTTCCTTCCTCTATGCCTTTCTTTGCTCTGTCCTTGGCTGCTGCACACCCGTAGGCCTGGCTTGCTGTGTATTTTCATGTTGTTCATGCATGTAGCTGTGGGTGTCCCTGTGACACAGGTGACAGGTGGTGAGAATCCACGGACGCAGGCACTCCTATCCCCAGAGGCAGTGTGGGATCATCAGTGTTTTTCTCCCTCACGCTCACCTGTGCCAAACTGTCATGTGTCTGTTGATGGTCCTTGACTGTCACATCCGCTGTCTTTCTCCCCTCTTAGGGCCTCCCTTGTTCATGCTTTTCCAGCACCTGGGATAGCCAAGTAGCTGTTTGTGTATCGAATATATGATTGAAAGGCTGTCCTGTGTGCAGTAGGTGGTCATGTGCATCTCATCCTGCAGACTACAGAAGAGCTGACCCTTCTAACTGCAGGAGCCAGAATTTGGGGGATCAAGAACACTGAAGTCCTGGGCCTGGTTAAAATGTGCTGGACAGAGTTTTCTGTGACCTCAGTGGGGTTCATGATCTCAGTGACAATGGGGCTGATGGCTTGTGTGTGTCCTTGGTTAAGGATGCTGTAATCACACTCTAGGAAATTGCCTCCAGTCACCCTGGGTCTGGGCCTTTGCTAGTTGGCAGAGGAGACCTGTCAGGAAACATCACATCTTGGAATTAAAGACTAGGAGGGAACAGGACTCCGTGCTTTGAGTAGGAGCCCCGGAGCGCTGGCTGCTGCATCGGTGTCTACTTGCTCTCACCTGCTGCCTCCTCCGCTCCCAAAGGAAATTGAAGGTGGCTGGGTCTCGTCCAGGTAATTGAATTCCGAGTGAATGTGACAATTCTCACCAGAGTTCTTCCTGCTTGCTCTTAGAAATGACATAGTCACAAACTCGGCAAATCTCCAATCAAACTTCTTACGGTGTGAAAATGTTAGAGAAGCGGGGAGAAGGGGGGCCTGTGAGTGCAGGGAAGCAGACCCAAGATTTTCTTATTGTGTTAATGAAAATCCACAGTGTGGGACCCTACTGGGGCTCTCCACTGCTCACACCCTCTGCATCTGCCCTCTGCAGCCAACCCAGTAACTTCCTCTTCTGCACTCCCAACTGCACCTTTTGCTTTGGTTTTAAAATTATTTTCAGTAGTAGCAGTACTGTCTGGTGTATTGAGGGAGCGTATGTGAACGTGTGGAGGTCAGATGACCTTGTTTTGAGACAAGGTTTCACTATGTAACCCTGACAGACCCAGCGTTTGCTATATTGTTCAGGCTGACCTTGAACTCACAGAAATCCATCTGCCTAAATTGTTGTGGTTTTTTTTTTTTTTTTGAGAATTTCATACTATCCTTTTGTTTGCTTTTCGAGACAGGGTTTCTCTGTATAGCCCTGGCTGTGAGAATTTTATACTATCTCAACACCATTTCTACTTTTCCAATTCTTTCCATGTCCCCCAGTCTCTCTCAAGTTCATGACTATTTCTTCTTTTTACCTGTCTCTCTCTCTCTCTCTCTCTCTCTCTCTCTCTCTGTGTGTGTGTGTTTGTGTGTGTGTGTACCACCTAATGAGTCCATTTCCTGCTGCTTATGCGTGTGTACATTTAGGGCTGACCACTTGGTACTGAATAATCAGCTGGGGGCTCCTTCTCCCCGGAGAAGACTGGTGTTCCTTCTCTCAACGGCTCGTGGTTCTTCAACTAGGGGTGCGTGGGACTTTGAGATTTCTCCATCCGTGTTGGCTTGTCACCTGATGCTGTCACTGTCAAGTCTGTCAGCCATGAGGCTGACGTTTCATGGGTCCAGCTTTCTAGGCACATCTAGAAGGTACTAGCAGGCTAGAGGACAACTTTTGAGTCAGCAGTCCACTCTCTCCTTTCACTGTGGCTTCTGGTGCCTGGCTGTCACCACACTTGGTCCCCAGATATATCGTGAAGGATTCTTTTCCACTTCCTGCACATAGGCTGTTCCCAGGCTTCACCCTTGGCTTCCCCTTCACATGCAGTGTAATGTTCTCTTGGTAGAAATGGCCTCCCAAGTCTAGCACTTCCTGGCTCAGCACAGCACCACTGGCCCAGGGGGTTGGGCTAAGATGCTGGACCTCTGTCTACTACCCCTGCTCCAGCCAGGGCACAGGTGGCTCCACCCCTTCCTGCTCCAACACTCTGCCTAATGACAATTGTCCTTGTCTCCACAGAAAAGCTGGCACACTGCAAGCTGAATGTGGCAGAGGTGACGCAGTCTGAGATTGGGCAGAAGCAGAAGTTGCAGACAGTTCTGGAAGCCGTGCAAGACCTGCTTCGTCCCCATGGCTGGCCACTGCGTTGGAATGTGGACTGTGAGTGGCCTCTGCATGGGGTTGTCATTGTGGCCATTGTGTCCCATATGGCCTTGTGATTAAGAACCAAACGCATCCTCTTGACCTGTTCTGCCAGAGGCCAGAGGCAGAAGAGAGGTCTGGGGAAGCTAGGGTGGGGAGCACCCAGTTAAGGTCACAATCACACAGCAGTACTCAGTGCTCCCCACTCCCGCAGCCTGTCCTCCAGAAGGGCAGCTCTAGGATTTATTTTGTGTGGGTCCAAGCGCACATGTCTGGAGGTCAGAGGTCAACCTCAGACAGCATTCCTCAAGAACCATGTTTGTTTTGAGGCAGGGCCTCTCACTGAGACCTGCAGCTCCCCAGGGAGGTGGGGCTGGTCAGCAATCTCAGGATCTTTCCACTGCCAACTCTCTGGCGCTGGGATTACTGGCACACAACACCACAATTGGCTTGTTTTAACTCCAACTTCAGTCCTCACGCCTGTGTGGCAGGCATTTTATGAACTTGAGTCATCCTCCCAGGCCTTGTTTTGTTTTGGAGAGTCTCATGTAGCCCAGGCTAGCCTTGGACTCAATATATAGCCAAGGCTGACTTTGAACTCCCGATTTTCCTGTCTCCATCTTCTGGATGCTGGGATTACAGGTCTAGTCCATGGAATTCTTGTTGGGGCTTGCTACCCATCACCCAGTACAGTTGCACAAAGTGATCCTCTCTGGGGGTAGTCCACTGAGGCAGGTGCCCAGGAGCCCATGATAACTCAGGAATGTCACTTGTCAGCTGGCTTGCCGGGGTTGTGTCATCACAGGAGCGGTAGGGGATAAGCTGACTGAAAAAAACAATGGCTTCTGTCCTGTTTATGTCTCTACCTCCTCTGGCTCTTTATAAGGCAGGTATGATGCGGCATGGTGCCAAAGACTGCCCTTCAGGGCCAGGGCTCTGTGGCCTGCATAGAGAACCCAGCTCTTGGCTATGGGGATGGAGTTGGCTCTGCCCCTAATTTCTTGACATAACTTTAGATCAACCTGTTTTTTCTCCCCAGGTGCTGGGGCTGTGGGTAGATGTCCCACCAGCTGCAAAGTCCTCCAAAGATTTGCTCCAACCTAGTCTGAAACTTTACATTCAGAGAGAGTCAGGGCAGGCAGCCAGGACTGACTGCAGCCTAGAGCAGTCCCTACCCTTGTCACCCATTCCCATGGGGACAGCCAATTGCCTAGTAGCAGAACTTAGTAGAAGTTAACTCACTGCCAATGATAACGACATGTGCTATTACAGTGGGTGTGTGGCTGTGACATGTCCTTCTCTCTGCAACTTGCAATTCCCCTCTTTAAAAGACATAGTGCTCTTAAAAGTGGCTGCCAGGGTCGGGCGTGGTGTCACACACCTTTAGGGCCAGGAGGAAGCTGAGACAGGTGAATCACTGTGAGTTTCAGGCTAGCTAAGTGTAGGCCAGCCTGGGCTATATAGTGAAACCCTGCCTTAAAACAGACAAACACTTAAACAACAAAACAAAAACAAACAAACAAAAAACAAACAAAACAAAACACTAAAAGTATGGTTGTCAAGTTGTCTGGGAGCAACAGGAAAGGAATAGAGAGAAGTTAGGTGTCAGCAGGCAGAAATCCCCTGGGACCTTATCATCCCTGTCTATCTATCCCTGTCTCTTTGTCCTTCCCCAGAGGTCTCCTCAAGAGATACCCTTGAGGGGATGGAGAGGTGGCTCAGCAGTTAAGAACATTGACTGTGCTCTTCCAGAGGTCCTGAGTTCAATTCCCAGCAACCACATGGTGGCTCACAGTCATCTGTCATGGGATCTGACGCCCTCTTCTGGTGTGTCTGAAGAGAGTGACAGTGACTCATAGACATACAATAAATAAATAAATCTTTAAAAAAAGATATACCCTTGAGATGGGTCCCTGGCTTGATACAGTTTCTGACCTGAGGCCTTTGTTGTCTTCCCTCTCCATCCCAAAGCTATCCACGGGAAGAACCTGGTGTCCATCCTGCACCTCCTTGTCTCCCTGGCCATGCACTTCAGGGCCCCCATCCACCTTCCTGAGCATGTCACTGTGCAGGTGGTGGTCGTCCGGGTGAGTACACTGGGCCATCTCTTTGCCCGTCTCTGCTGGTGAGGCAAGCCGACTTCTTCTTCTTGTAGTTTTCCAGCCCTTTTTTTGCCCCCTGCATCCCAAGAGCCTACCTTTTATTTTTCCCTCTTGATAAAATGCATATCTCACCCTGTTTCTTCGAGAAGTGATTGGAGCAGGGACAATGGCGTTGATTTCAAGAGCGGCACACAGGCGTTGAGGTCTAATTTCCCAGATTTCTGGAGAGAGCGTTCATTTCTCTCCGAAGCCACCGAGTCGGAATTCAATCCCCTTGAACGTGCTTATTACTCGCTGGAGGAGGCTGTGACTGGCGGAATGAAATAGACGCCCAAATTAAAGGCTCTCCACATTTGCTCCGTATTATAAGCCATCATCCCCCATTATCTCTTTTTTAAGGTTCATTTCTCTTGATTTACTCAGAGAAGGGAACCAGGACCTGGGGTCCTGCTAATGTGTGTGTGTGGTGGGGGGCAGGCCTCGATCTGCTGTGTGAACGGTCCTGTGCTTTAGTGTTCAAGCACACAGGTGCTGGCCAAGCTTGGTTACCGTGCACAATTTCACCAGGAACCATGTATTAAACACCTACTGGGTGCCAGACATTTGCCTGAACTGCTGGGGACCCTGAGTTAGGATAACCCATTTTGGCCTAGAAGAGCCATCTTATCTGCCAAAGGGCTGAGGTCACACTTGGGACCTGCATGTCAGTGTTTATGTGTCTGGAGACACTCAGCTACATTCTGTTCTCTGAATTTTTAAGTTATCTATTTTGTGGTCTGTGGTCCATGGGGACCTGGCTGAGCCTGTGTTTTCTGAAGCCATTCCTACCTCTCTACTGCCCTGGGAGCTTAGTGGTACCCTGCTGGGAAAGCCCTGTCTGACATTAAGCGGAAGGTCACCTGCCATTTCTCCCTGCTTCCTTCCCAATCAGGATGTTTGTGGTCAGCGAGAGTGACGCAGACTCAGGGGGACCATTCCTGCGGCCCTAGTCTTGGCTGCTGGCTTGTAGGCAGCGGGCCGGGAAAGGCTTCCCAAGGACACAAGGGAAAACGGTTTCTAAACCTACCTACGTCAGCCCAGGCCTCAAGAGTACTGAGCGGGCTCACCATCTGGGTATTTTCTTTCAGTCTTACACGCTGGTCCAAGACAAGCTTGGGTTTTTGGAAAATCTGACTGCCCCTGCAAGCCCCCTCCAGCGTGCTGTGCCTTGACTGGGCTTCCTGGGTTGTCTGCGCTGAGCATAAAGTAGAAGAAACTGAACAAGGAGGTCCAGCTGGATGGCAGTTTCTCAGCCCCCTAGTCCCTACTCAGAGCTTCTTTAGTTCCTCTGGACTGTCTGTGTGCTTGCTTAGGTGACCCACTAGCTTATTTGAGATGGAACAAGGCAGAACACATGACATTTCATGGCTGGAAGGCATGAGAACCAAGCCTGGCTTACCCTCCTAGCATTGGAAGCAGTGGGCAGACCTCTTGATTTCTCAGGCCTACCAACTCAGGGTGGTGTTGCTAACCTTTCAATTATCCTACTCCGAGTTTACCAATGATTTCACCAATGCCCAGCAACCAACAGGCACCTCATTCATGCTTATGCAAATATGTGAACCAAATACCCAGAGTCTTCCTTGGCAGGCTCTATTGAGTGCCAGTTGGAATGAGACCGGGAGTGAGCCACACCGAAGTCTCTAGCTGCATTTACCTGTTAACAAGGACCAGGCAGGCTACAAGATCTCTAGGGCCAGCTCAGGGAAGGGTGAGAGGGATGCCTGGTTAGGACTGGTTAAGACTCAGGTTCCTATCTCTCAGGAGCTTCAAGCAGGGACCTGTGGTTATGGCTACTTTGGCTGGCCTCTGGGAACTTCCGGTATATGTGGGCTGCCACCTCCCATCACCTCTGTTCTTCTACTGCTGCCCCTGTGTGTCTGCCAGTGTTGCTGTGGTGAAGGACCACTAACTGGGGCTTCATGTGACAGGTGGAGTTCTTCTCCCAGAACTTCCAGCTTCAGGAAAGCAGCCTTCTTTGCTCTGTTCTGTTTCTGCCAAGGCTGGTTGTGTTCAGTGTCCCTGGTTCATGGCCATGATCCTCTGTGTTTGCTCTTTCCTTTTGGGGTGGCCCACTCACTCCAGCTGCAGAGTTCATCACTTGTGGCCACTCCTAACTAGTATTAGAAGAAGAGAAGGAAAAGCAGGTTCTGATGTACTGGGTAGACGTTTGGAGGATCCCGTTTGACCAAGTGCCTACATGTTCTTTCTCTGGAGTCTCCCCAGCATGACTGGTGAACTACCCATTTCTCCTGCCCCAACTGCAGAATATGGTCTTTAGTTGGTGTTTCTTGCCTGGGATGGTTCTCTCAAGCCTTGCTTAGTGACCATATCCCATGATACCATGGAGAACAATTTGGGGGTAGTCCCAGGCACCGAAAGGGTCTCCCTTGTGGTCATCTGGAGTATACCTGTCCAGGTGTGAAGTGTGCACTGGAGTATGTGGCCCTTTCTAGGCTGGCGTCCTGCCCAGGGTCACCTATGAGGGGATTTCCCATGAGGTCACTATGTGTTCTCTCCATTGCTCTTGCCCCGTGGTCTGTGTCTTGATTTGTTTGCTTTGGGGTTTTCAGAAGCGGGAAGGCCTGCTGCACTCCAGTCATGTCTCAGAGGAGCTGACCACGACCACAGAGTAAGTGAATAGCAGCTGCTCCTCAGGGTTTGGTACCTCATGCCAACTGGCTCTCAGGGACCCGTGCCTCATGCAAGGCCCCAGGCCCCAGGCTCTGGCTTCAGACAGAAACTCTAGCCTAGGAAAGTCTGTGTTCCTCCACACTCCTTAGTCTTAGAGTGTGCTTTTTTTGTGGAGGGACTTACCTGCCTTCTTTCTCCACACAGTTTCTCCCGGGCTTTCCATGTCAATCTCTCACCTCAGAGTCTTTCACTCCTTATTTTAGGAGGTGAACTGAAGGGATGAGTTAGTCAGTAAAGTGCTTGCTGAGTGAGCATGAGGACTTGTCACAGCACCTATGTTAAAAAACAAAACAATTCAGGTACATGGTTATGTATCTATAATCTCATCACGAGGGTGGCAGAGACAGGGGGAATCTCTGGAGCCCATTTGTTAGTCTTTCTAGCCAAATCAGTGAACTTCAGGTTCAGTGAGAGACTCTGCCTCAAAAAATATGGTAGAGAGTCAATCTCTGGCCTCTACATGTATACACACACACACACACGCACGCACGCACGCGCACACACACACACAGATACATTAAACACAATTTAAAAAAAAATTTAAAAGGCTGTCAAGGGGTGTCAGGTTTATTAGCTCAGGATGTCCACCAAGGCTCAAGTTCACACAGGCCGGTCGTGTCCTGCTTGTTTTCTGGTTTTCCTCTTCTCTTGTCTATCAACAGTTGCTCTCTTAGAGCAAGGAACCAGTTAGAACTGTCCTAAGGTGGACACTGTTCAGTCCTCTGGTCTCTTTGAGAAAGCTAGACTTTTCAAAAGCCTAGAGAAACTTGACCCCAATAGCCAACCAGATAGTGTACCATGTGTGCGGCCCCACAGTACCCCAGGATGGACCCTAGGAACTCAACACCTCTGCTTCTCCTGAAGAAACCTGTTTCAGTATTTAAAACATGGCTGGTGTCAGCTAGCTCACCAGTTCTGTTCACAGAGATGCTAAGACTGTGTATTCAGTATGGCCTTACTGGAGCTGACTGGCGCAGATCCACTCAGATATGCTGAGTGGGCTGCCCGATAAGCTGAAGACATCTGGGGTGTGTGTGTGTGTGTGTTCCCCACACCATGTGCCCTCAGGGAGAGGCAGATAGCTGGGGGTTGGGTTGGGAGGGTGGGGGAAAGGCAGGTGTGTGTTGTGACAGCGCTGTGGGCCTGTGGCTGCAGAAGGGTGAGCTCAAGGAATGGGGCATGGGGTGGGGACTTGGTGGCCCATCTTGTGAGACACCACCCTTAAGTCACTGTATTTCCTCGAAAGCCCACACTCAGCCATATGAATGGGCTCAACCAGGCCATTCTTGCTGTGCCTAGTCCTGTGATGTGTACATCTCAGGGCTTCCCAGAGTCTGGTGGACCAAGGTAGTTTCTCTTACACATTATCAAGGTCAGATGCTAGCCCCAGAGACAGCCTCTGGAACACAGCTTCTGTGTGCTGGCCCTGAGGAAACACTTCCCAGATTTCACCTTAATGATGCTGGTGTCTTGTTTATCACGGCTGATTCTTCAGTCCCAGCTGGCCAGAGCCACAAATTATTTTTAAAATATCACATAAATAGCCCCATAGAGTATTTGGAAGACTCTTAGAATTCCCTCTGAAACTTTACCAGCGAGGTCTCCCAGCCTGTTTTCTGAGTTCTCACAAATGCCCATTCACCTTTAAGCATACAAATGGCTTTTGAGCCCAAAGTTCTAGAGTCCTTTCACAACTGCCTTCTATCTCAGTGGTTCTCAGCCTCACTAACACTGTGACCCTAAAGGTCATGTTGTGGTGACCCCTAACCATAAAATTATTTTTTGTTGCTACTTCACAACTGTAATTTTGAAACTGTTATGAATCATAATGTAAATATGTAATATGCAGGATATCTGATATTCGACCCTGATGAAACGGCCGTTCGACCCCTAGAAGGGTCTGGATCTCAGCCCAGAGGTTGAGCAGCACTGCTCTATCTGATGGGCGTGGCTGCCAGAATCAGCCTGCTCCCAGTTCCCATGATCCATTGTGTCTGTTCCCTCCAAATGGTATACCAGGTGGTCACTGTGCCAGGAAAGAGGGCAGTTTGCTGTCACTCTTGGGCTGATTGTCAGTCACTTGCACACACCCCTCACCTCTGTAAGGATAGAGCTGAGAAGGTTGGGGGGTGGGGGTGGGGTGTCCATTCCTATTGGGGGCCGTGGTTCTAGGGTCTGGTTGGCTTTACTAGTCTCCCTTGTAAGACTTGATCCAAGTGACAATCTGACCCTTTCTTCTTGTTCACAGGCTCATGATGGGCCGGTTTGGTAAGTACCCTGGCTTGGAGTGGGACAAGCTGAGACCCCTGGGCATGCATGGTCCAACAGAGAAAGCTCTGGGGTTCTCGAGGACATGCGTGTGAACTTGTGAACTTGGACGGGAGGTTGTGTGTGTGGGATAGCCTGGGGAAAGTCTCTAGCTTACCTTCAGGGAGGGAGGGAGAAAAGGAGGTATTTACTCTCTCACCTGATCCTGTCCCCTGGGCAAGAGAGGACAAAGGCTTCCTTTAAATTCTCAGAGGTGAAGCCTGGCTCCCTGTGTAGGCTGGGAGGCTGAGGTGGGCAGAAATTTAAAACAGAAGAACATGGAGAAGGCTGTTAGAGGGAAAAATGGAAGCCAGATAGAAGCTCCCAGCTCATTCCCAGAAGCATGTCTGACCCTGGGGAATCCTTGAGGGGAGGAGGAGAGGGGGAGAGTACCGCCTCCAAACACCAGTGCCCTTCTCTGACCTGGAGGTTATAAAGAAGGGTTGAAGGATGAGTCACCTCGGACATGCAGCTCCAATGTCGGCTGTGACCACATGGCCACTGAGCCTTTCTGATGGACAGATGCTACGCTTGCTGGGAAAATCCCCAGGGGAGATGGGTGGCAGACATGGGTCATGTGGGACCCCTGCCGGTGTCCAGGTGCAGGCTAGTTTAGAGATATGTCTCTCCCTGACACTTCCTCTACACAGAGGAGGCTCAGAACCCCTGGGGATCGCAGAGGAGGGAGGATGACGGGGACCTGAGAGTGTGGTGTTGTCTCCTCTGTGTTTGGGTTGGCCCTGTTTCAGGTTCAGAGGATTTGAAAAGAGTTGACTGGGCTGCGGGGAGGTGAACCTGGGCCAGATTAGTATCCAGGGAGCCCTGACGGCTGGGAAGAACACCTGGTCGGGTACACAGGGCGTGTCTCCTCAAGGGGAGAGCCAGGTGCACCAGGACTCAATCACAATTCCGGGGACATCTGAGGCCACAAGAAGCCTCCTCTGAGGCTGTACTCACTTCACTTCTTGCAGGCTCTGGCGTAAGATGAAACAGGCTATTAGCTAGTGACAGGCAGTTAGTTCCGCCCCCGCCTCGCACTTCTGCTGACGCAAGAAGGTCCCCTGGTTACGCAGCTGACAGCCTTAGTTTTGCTGCAGTGAGCCCCTGGGTTCCCTGGCATCCTTCTGGGGGAGTAGCGCATGGCTGTTCCAGGATTTCTGGTCACTTCGGGCCTTGCTGCCCTCCCAGGGTCTGGTCACACTACTACCATTGGTGCATAGCAGGGTCCCACCCAGCTTCAGTACACATCGCTGAGGAGGAAGTCAAAGTGACCCTTGTCATGTCTGTTTCCTGTCCACAGTCCCCACAGCAGCCTTTAAGGTTGCTCCAGACATCACACCCCCTGTGGCCTGTTCTCTCACCTCCTGAGTGTCCAGGCCTAACCCTCAGCTCCCTCACTTCCTCTATGCTTTGCCTAGGATGCCCTCCTGCTAAATTACCCAGGGTTCCCTCCTGCATTGGCTTAATTGTCACTCACCAGGGATCCCCAGCCATAAACCAGCATGCACCCTCCCTGCTACCTTCAGGTTGTCTTCCTTATGTCTAGAATCATCTAACAAACCTTGAGCCAGCCCTGCTCCCAGGACCCTCAGGGTTTGTGTGTGTGTGTGTGTGCTCCCCTGGCCCCAGGACACGGGTGCAAGTGTTAGGCTTGTAGGCACACCCATGCCCCTTCCTTTGTTCTGGGCTCTCAGTATCCTGTCAGCAGCCACTCACCCCAAGCCTGTATGATCTCAGCAGCCCTCCCTAAATCACTGTCAGGCGTGAGGAGGTTCCAAGACAGCAGGCTGATCCTCCTAGGCTGGGCTTTGCTTAAACAGGTTCCCTCAGGCTCCTTGGCCTTCAAGTGCTCTGCGAAGGTAGAGCGTCTCCTCTCTGGTCACACTTCCCTAAGGCCAGCAGTTAAGGGGTACCCAGCCTCCTCCCATCAGCATCTTGTCCTGCCTGAGGTACAAGCAGGTTTTTCTCTCCCTGGAAACCAGTCTCCTGGGAGCTGGGAGGTTAGAGCTTGGTCTCCATAGCAACGCCTTTGCCAGTTGCCTTTTCTCTAGCTAGTGGTCCTTCCTCCCTGGTTACCCCCACTCAGGAGCCCTTTCTGATGCTGACAGGATCGGGTGGGCAAGGGCGGAGGCCCCCCTCCTCGTCCCAGGCTCAGTTTGCTGTGACCCAGTCTCTCCCACTCACCTTTCCAGCAGAGCCTGTGTTAAAACTCAGACCTGACATTCACAGCCCTGGTCACTGTGCGCACAGGACACTGCACTGAAGAATGCAGCTCCTGTCAGCCTCCCTTCCAGGCCACCCTGCTCTTGAATCCACCCTGGCTCCCCATGTTTCTCTTTGCATGTTCTGTTCACTCTGGCTGCAGTGGCCTTCTCCTTCTCATCTCTCCAGCCAGCCTGGCTCAGACTTCAAGGCTCTTTCTTCCAACCTCTTGTCTAATGGGTGCAAACTTGGGTGCTGCCAGAGACCAGCCTGACAGAGTTCCCCAGAAGTCGAAGGTTATAAGAAGGGACCTGTGGAAAATAAGGGCCCCCATCCTTGTACTGGGGGGGAGTACCTTGATGCCAGGTGGCTATGTAGCTCACTGTGACCCCAGCCTCCGATTTCAAGAGGAGTCAGAAACATAGATTAGAGAGAACTTTCTAGTCTAAATAAGGCTGAGTTAGGCTCCAGGTACAGATCTGGGACCCTGCTGTCTGTGCCTTTCCAAACTAGTGACTTTTCCAGTGCAGGAGGGGAATTGATGGGGTACCCAGACGTACGTGGGATGTGGGGTTGTCCCTGTGGCTCCGCCCTGAGTCTTGATGCTCAGAGAGGTGGTGGGGAACAGACACGGTCGTTCCTGTTTACAAAGGAAGAGCCCTTTGGCTAGGGAAATGACCCGAAGTCCGTGGGCTTTCTAGTCACACAGTGAGGATTTGAACCCAGCTCTGCCCTGTCCCCACCACCCCACATCCACCCATACAGAGCCATGTTTTGTGTCCTCAAGGCTCAGGTAAGCAGCCAGCGTGGGAGGCGCCCAGCAGCCTCCCACACAGCACTCTGCCAGCCCAGCAGTGGCCCAGCTAAATAAACCAGTGACGTCAAGAGCCTGAGCTCTTGGGGCTTTGCCTAAGCCGCTTTGCAGGGCTGCACTTCTTCAGAGGACTAAGCTCCTTTTGCCCCTTTACAGATTGTTTTCTGGCGGATAATCTGACTTAGCTGATTATGGAAGTGAGTGACATCTGGTGCTAACTGAGGGTGGCTTTTTCATCCCCACCAGCCCTTAGAGGAAGGCATTGCCTCCCCCCCCCAACACACACACACATGCTTTTGTCTACAAAAGGTCCCTTCTCTCTGGTTAGCCTCTCACACTCCCAAGGCTGAGGAAGAGACCCCAGGTTGGATGGAGCTGTCTCCAGACCCTGGCTGGCATCTCTGGCACCTTCGTCTTGGGGCTAGGTTGGTAGCGGTTTCCTTTAGACCGCCCTGTTTGGTTCTTCTCCCTGGAACCCTGGCTTTTTCAGCTCACCCCAGCCTTTTTTGTTCTCCTTTCTCCTCCTCAGCAGCCCTCTTCCCCTGAGGCTGGAGAAGCCTCCCTGTGCCTTACCCCTCCAGCCAGAACTCTGTGTTGGAGCTGGGAGTGGAAGTCCTCTCTGCTAGCTGCTTCTTAGAAGCACACAATTTCCCAAGAACCAAGAAGACAGAAGTCAGGGCCCAGGTCCCTCTCAGTGCCTCCCTCCCCTAGAGACCCCAGGCCTCTGCTTGACCTGGGCTGCAACCATCTATCGCCACAACTTCTGTGCCCGCTGCACTTCTTACAGATGTAAACAGACATTTGGGTTTAGAGGGCACCTCTGGAGGGATTCCAGGTTCTTGTGTCCCTGAACAAAGAGCAGAGCAGAGACACACAGTCGCAGCCAGGGCAGCCTATGGAACATCCACTTCTGAGGGAGAAAGTTTCGCCTCCAATGGCAGAGCCAGGCTTTCCTGTTACCTTAGAGCCGGCTTTCCCCTCCTTTGCATAGCGAGGATATTTTGGTTCATTGGCATAGAGTAGGTTTTTCTGAGTGTGTGCTATTTGTTACATGTAGTTCACACAAATTCATGTGTCAGCATGTCTCACTAGCATCTTAAATCTGCCCCCAGGGGTGTGCCACACGGTTACAATGAGCCCCGGGCCACCCTCAGACACTTCGGAGTGCATGTGACCTGAGCCAGAGGCATACGCAGATCTTCAGATTTAATTTGTTTTTCTTTGTCAGCCCTGGTGGACTGGGGGTGTCCATTGTGGTTAGGGAGGGCTTTGAGGGTTCCAGTGTTCCTCCTCTTTGCCAACTTGTTCCTTTCAGATGCTAATTTTGTAGAGGCCTTCTGGCCTCTGGTGGCCTCAGGTAGAGGATGGGGACTTCTGTGCTGATTCGTTTGGGTGGCAGTTAGAATGAACAGGTTGTGGTTCATCAGGGAAGAGGAAGGTCATGGGCTACCTCAGGGAGAAGTGAGCCGCCTGCAGGTATCCTGCAGAGAACACCAAAGGGGGAGAGGATGGACCACGGTCTAAGAGCGATGAGAGGTAGGGTTTTGAGGAGCCAGTGGTGAGAAGTTGTCCAGTTGCACATTTAGAGATTCTGGCTGCTGAGGGGGAGGAGGTCAGTGGAGCTGGAGGCTGTGGCCATGGAGAGGTAAGAGGAGGTGGATCAGGCGTGGGGGCAGCAGACCTGGGCAAGAGTAGAAGAAGTGGGAGTCACAGGTAGTGATAGCACTTAGGAAAGGAGAGTCGGGGATGCTTCAAGGGCTCAATGAGAACATGCGGGTGCCCATGTGTGACCTGGTATCCCGTACCCAAAGCTTTCCTGCTACCCAGGAAGCCCCACACAGCCCTTGTTCATAAGGCAGCTCATGACCCCTGCTTTACTTATACTCCGGGGCTCCTGCAATGTCAGCCTGCAGGATCCTCTGCTCTGGCAGAAGCCAGAGGGATCAAGCAAGCTGGAACCCCAAGGCAGAGCATCCAGAGAGGGCTGTTTCAAGAACTGATAGCTGAAGGTTGGGCTCAGGGTAGGGCTCAGGGCAGCAGAGTCCTTTCTAGAACTTTCTGTGTTCTCTTTGCATGTCATTCAGAGCGGGATGCCTTCGACACGCTTTTTGACCATGCGCCGGACAAGCTCAACCTTGTGAAAAAGGTAGATTATCTCACTCTCCAGCCTGCCCCCCAAGGGACCTGTGCTTATGAACACTCCTCTGTCTAGACTCTCTGTAGACCCAAGGCAGGCTGAGGCGGGGATGAGAGACATTTAAAATTCCTAACGTTTGCCTTGTGTTTTATTTTTTTCCCCTTTCCCTTCTCCCTCTTGCTCTAGCCCTGCTCCCTCTGGCCTTTTAAAATTTATTTATTATATGTAAGTACATTGTAACTGTCTTCAGACACACCATAAGAGGGCATCAGATCTCATTACGGATGGTTGTGAGCCACCATGTGTTTGCTGGGATTTGAACTCATGACCTCCAGAAGAGCAGTCAGGGCTCTTAACCACTGAGCCATCTCACCAGCCCTTGCCTTGTATATTGAGACTTCTTCTCTCAGCAATGTGTGCTATGGTGATGCTCTCTTACACTAGGGTCACGTAGAACAGATGGAACATACAGCTTGGTTCTTGTTGGCGCTGTGTCATTAAAACTAGGGCTGGCTTAAGAGCCTGGAGTCTGACACAACCTTTTTCGTGATAGCCATCAGAGGAGGGTTTGGAGTAGGCCAGCCTGCCATACTGGGGGTTCAGGTGGGGGGCAGGGTCTGGAGAAGGTTTGCTGATATTGCCTTTGCCTCTTTGCCTTGACAGTCTCTCATCACGTTTGTGAA
The DNA here is from genome assembly GCF_004785775.1 of Grammomys surdaster. Taxonomy (NCBI): domain Eukaryota; kingdom Metazoa; phylum Chordata; class Mammalia; order Rodentia; family Muridae; genus Grammomys; species Grammomys surdaster. Next base: position 1,458,344 of record NW_021620598.1, read on the forward strand.
CAAACACCTGAATAAGCTAAACCTGGAGGTGACTGACCTGGAGACCCAGGTAAGCAAGGCTTTGGTGGAGGGTCCCTCTGGCCTGTGCTTCTTGTAGCTCTCAATGCAGGTCGGTGTGGGAATAAGCAGGGCCACCTTGTTTCTCTCAGGAGGAGCTCCCAGAATGTACCTCACGGTATTGCTCCAGCCCTACCAAGCTGGATGTTTAGACCCTCTGCTTCCTGTAGCTGTGGCAGCCAAGATGGAAGGCCAAAGCCAGGGGCTCTGTGGTGTGGGAGTCCAGAGTCACAGTGTGGGCAGGCTGGCTCCTTCCCACTCTCGCTGTGGCTTCCGCTGCGTTTCTGCAGGCAGCTCTGGTGTTCTTACATCTATAGATGTATTACTTCCATCTTCTGCGGCCTCCTCCTGTGTCTGCATCTGTGTCTGCATGTCTGCATGCTGGTGCACACGGCTCTCTGTGCCCCGTCTGTTTCCCAGAGGTAGGGTCTAGAAATGGATGTCTGAGAGCAAGGAAGCGTCGTGCTGGGATAGTTGCCCACACAAGGGCAACTGAGACCCTGTGTCCAAACGACGTCACAGGCACAGAGTCTAGGGATTAGAGCTTATTTTGGACAGATACAGTTCAACTTTCAGCACCCACCCCCAAGACTCCATCGATCCTGCCACAGGCCCTTTGTTGTGAGGGTCTCTGGGTCTAGAACATTTTGTGCCCTCTGCTTCAGTGGTGGAGACATGGCCGCCTCTCATTTGATCCCTTGGCAGTATGAAGACAATGTCTCATCCAACCTGGGGCCAGTGAGATGGCTCAGCTGGTAAAAGTGATTGTCAAGCAAACCCGATGACCTGAGTTTGATCCCCGGGGACTCACATAGTAGAAGGAGACAACTGGCCTCTGCAAGTTGTCCTCTGACTACATAGGGACCGTAACACTAACCTGATGCCCCACCCCATACATCATACAAATTACAGAAATAGTAATAAAATTAGCATCCATTTGGGGACTAGGGACAAAACACTTCTGCCATTTGTACCTCAAACATTCCCTCCTCAAGTTAGAGTGCCCTTGTGGTGACAGTCTACAGGCACACACATGCCTTGAAGGCCCAACTGAATCCCCAACACCCCCCTCCCTCCCACCGGCTTAGTTGTGTGGTTGAGTTTTGAGCCAGAATCCTTGGTACAGACATCCCTAATACGCAGCTGATCCATCTTAAACCCCTGGGCATTTTCTTCTATTGCTTTCTCTTTCTTTAACTTCTTCTCATTTGCTTTTCTAATTAAAAAAAGTAATTCAGGTTCATCGTAGAAATGTCTGAAAATGAAGATAAGGAAAATAAATAAAAGTTGCCCTAATCTATCACCCCAAGGGCGCTGCACCCCGGGCATTGTTCCAAGCACTTCTCCTGGGTATTCTGGGTGTAGGCAGTGTGGTCTGCATTACGGAGCAGATTGTGTGTGTGCGTGTGTGTGTGTGTATGTGTGCACACATGTGCAAATGCGTGTGCATGATTTGCAAATGCGTCTCTTATTCTTGGCTGTTTGCTTATGCAGTATGCTTTTGCTTATGCAGTATGCTTGCTGTGTGACACTTTAGATTTCCTGAAGCTCGGGTAGCTAAAGTGAAAAGCTGTTTCTCTCCCTCCCTGTTGTCCCCCACCCCCAACTCCGCCTGGGTCTCTTTCAAAGTGCTCATGCATAAAACAACACACTCCCTTTAATAACAGTCGATCACACCGGACAGCTGTTGTGTAATGTGTTGTTTTTTTTTTTTCTCCCCTAAATACATGGGCATCTTTTTGTGAGAGATGGATATCTCTGTCTGAAGCTATTTCGCTTTTCAGTCTGTCAGAATGCTCTCCCTCCCTCCCTCCTTCCCTTCCTCTCTCCCTCCCTCCTTCCCTCTCTCCCTCCATCTCATCCAGACTAGGGATTCACCTTTGCCTTGGATTCACTTTGTAGCCCAGGCTGGCCTTAAACTTTTAGTCATCCTCCTGTCTCAGCCTCCTGAGTGCCAGGGTTATAGGCATGCAGCACTATGGCTTGCACTGGACTCTTTTAACAATAGCTGTCTTAGCTTGGGTGGTGCGGCTCAGTAGCATAGCCATTTGCTGAGCATGCTCAAGCCCTTCGTTCCCTCCCCAGCACTGTTGAAATAATTTCCTTCCCTTCAGGTGTGAGGCTTCATTGGAGTAAGGCAGCCCCGTGATTGGGCCCCTTCCTGTTCCTGTGCACACTATATGGCAGGTGTTCTGCTTAGTTATTTGTACCCTGTCTGGTTCCTTGGGGGGGTTAACATCTAGTAATGAAATCAGACATGGAGTTGTAAGAACAAAGCAGCGTGCACCATGAGGCCTTCTAGGGTCTGATCATGGAAGCTGGGACCGGCTGCGTGGTCAGCTGACCCACATCTGCTGTAGCCCACCCAGCATTTCTTCTGTGACCCTGTAGGACACACAGCCAGGGCACCTTAGATCAGGGGAAAATCTGCATTTTTACTTGTTTTTTTGTTTTGCTTTTCATTTTTCTTCCTTCTAGGCTATCTTACAATGTCAGGTTAGTAACATCTGCTTTAACTATCACTGGCATCCACTTAAATCTGTGCTTGGTGGCTGGTTCCCTGAGTGGTCCCCTAGAAGGCCTGCCACCTGCTAACAAATGACATGATGTCCTTTGTTTGTTAGAGACAATTTCCCTCCAAGCTCCTGGTTTTTAAAATCACATATTTGTGGGGTTCCCTTTTCCATTTAAATGCTGTTGGATGACTCTCCAAAGCGGTCCCTACCCTTCTTCAGACTCTTCTTTACACATTTGGAGATGCTGGTCTCTGCAGGCTGAAGGCCTCCAAGGCTCCCCATCCTCTCTTACCTCTCCAGGAGTCCTGCCTGGGAATCTCAGAAGACTGGTGGAGGTGTTCTGTGGGCTTGTCATTCACTGCTGTAGTCACTGGCCACAAGTACTGAGGGGGAAATATGTCTGGTACCATTAGAAGCTACCTTTTGTATTTTAATAAGTTTTTAAAGGGCCAAATTCAGGGGCCAGCAAAATGGTTCAGAGGATGAAGATGCTTGCTTCCAAGCCTGACAAACCTGAGTTTGATCCTGGAAACTGCATGGTTGAGGGAGAGAACTGACTCCCTCAAACTGTTCTCTGACCTCTGTGTATGTGTGTGTGTGTGTGTGTAGATCAATAAATAATGTAATTGAACAAGAATCAAGGGGACTGGAGAGATGGCTCAGCAGTCAAGAGCAGTTGCTACTCTTGTGAAGAAAGGACCTGGGTTTGGTTCCCAGCACCCACGTGGTGACTCACAACTGTCTTTAACTCCAGTTCCAGGGGACCCAGTGTACTCTTCTGATTTCCGTGGACATTAGGCATGTACATTGTGCATATACATACATACATACATACATACATACTTACATACATTCTTGTAGATATAGAACACTCATACACAAAACAAATCTAAAAAATGTTTTTAAAAATATATTCAAGCTCAAGACTTTAGTATATTGCTTGCACAGTAGTGTTGTTACCTGCTGTCTTAGGGTTCTACTGCTGTGAACAGACACCATAACCATAGCAACTCTTATAAGGACAACATTTAATTGGGGCTAGCTTGCAGGTTCAGAGGTTCAGTCCATTATCATCAAAGCAGGAACATGGCAGCATCAAGGCAGGCATGGTGCAGGAGGCGCTGAGAGTTCTACATCTTCATCTGAAGGCTGCTAGCAGAATACTGGCTTCCAGGCAGCTAGGATGAGGGTCTTAAAGCACACGCCCATAGTGACACACTTACTCTATCAAGGCCACCCTTCTTAATAGTGCCACTCCCTGGGCCAAGCATATACAAGCCGTCACACTGGTTGTTTACTTTGAGCAGTGAAGATGTATAAATTGCCACAGTTGAGATGGATAGACAGGGGATGAAGTCAACAGAGGTTGGGTGAGAGAGGACAGGTGCCATGTGACCCACATGTGTGAGGTCCCCCAAGAATAAAACCCCTATTCCTATTATCACTTCCCAGTACCCACATAGCGGCTCACAACTGTATGTAACTCCAGTTCTAGGGTATTCAATACCTTCTTCGGACATCTGTGAGCACCAGGCATACATGTGGTACACATACAGATATATACACAGGAAAAAACAACCCTCAATCATATAAAATAAATCTAAAAAAGTATTGACATTGTTTTAAACTGGTTAAGTTGGTAAATGCTGTGTAATGTATCTCAGGTAGTCATTGCTACCTCTGCAAAAGGAGCCGTTGCCTCTTCCTGGGTTGCTCAAGGAAGAGCATAGGTGTCAAGAGTGGGGGTCTTTTGTGCTGTACCCCTAGTCTCTTCCTGTGGGTGACTAGGGCATTGGCCTCCTTTTCTTCTCTTTTTGCCTTTTCTTCAATGAATTTATTTATTTATTCATTTTATATCCAGATTGTTGTCCACTCTGTTCCTTCCCCCTGCCCCATCCCGTGACCTCTTTTCTTGAGCTCTGCTGAGGGTTCACAGGACAGGGTGGGGATACTGGATGGAGTTGGGGTCCTAGGGTGGACACTGCAACCTATAGGCCAGTCCCACATTCTCCTGCACACACGCAGGGTGTCTGTCTGTCCACTGCACACACACACAGGGTGTCTGTCTACTGCACACATGCAGGGTATCTGTCTGTCCACTGCACACACACAGGGTGTCTGTCTACTGCACACACACAGGGTGTCTGTCTATTGCACACTCACAGGGTGTCTGTCTGTCCACTGCACACACACAGGGTATCTGTCTACTGTACACATGCAGGGTGTCTGTCTGACCACTGCACACACACAGAGTGTCTGTCTACTGCACATACGCAGGGTGTCTATCCACTGCACACATGCAGGGTGTCTGTCCACTGCACACATGCAGGGTGTCTTTCCACTGCACACATGCAGGGTGTCTGTCCACTGGACACATGCAGGGTGTCTTTCCACTGCACACATGCAGGGTGTCTGTCCACTGCACACATGCAGGGTGTCTGTCCACTGCATACGTGCAGGGTGTCTGTCTGTCCACTGCACACACACAGGGTGTCTGTCCACTGCACACATGCAGATGTCTGCCCACTGCACACACGCGGGGTGTCTGTCCATTGCACACATGCTCCAGAATTGTCACTGAGTTTTCTCTGCAGTTTGCAGATGGCGTGTACCTGGTTCTACTCCTGGGCCTCCTTGAAGACTACTTTGTCCCCCTCCACAACTTCTACCTGACTCCTGAGAGCTTTGACCAGAAGGTAAGTGCCTTGTTTCCTGGGAGTGGCCCCAGCCATGCTCCCTGGGGGGAGATAGAATGTCCCTTGGTGGCAAAGGGGAACTTTAGCCCCTCAATATCCTTTAGAATGTGAAGCCACACACTATCTGGGATTCAATCTGATTTAGCTCCCTGGAGACAGACTGGGAAACCCCTTAGTGGCATGCATGCCCCTGTATGATGCAAGTGTGTTGCTTCGTTATGTCCCTGACAAGTCTTTCCCACAGGCTAATATTGTTTTTAATGATGCTGGTCACAGCCCCCTGGGTTTCCCCATTTTGGGAGCCTCCAAATGTCATGTCCCTGGATGACACACGTGTGGTTTTGCAGTGTGTGCCTCCTGCTTCTAGCGCCTGGCTACGTCAATTTGCTTCTATTTTTCCTCTTGGCACACTGGGCTTTTCTCAAATATTTACGATAGTCCTTCTGAATCTGCTGGGGACAGTTTCCAGGGCCCCCTTGGGTACCGAAGCAGGCAGATGCTCAAATCCCACATGTGAAATGTCGTATAAAGCAGAAAGCCTACGCACTTCCTCCTGTAGATGTTAAATCCTGTCTGGTGGCTTATGATACTTAATGCAAATATGCAAATGATATGCAAAGTAGCTACTTTCTGTATTGTTAGGGAGCAACAGTGGAGGGTGCTTGTTCAGTATGCTGCAGACACTATTGGAAATTAGTGTCATCTGAAGCTATGCATGCGTGTGCACATACATGTGTATGTGTGTATGTGTGCACACACACATGAGAACATGTGCATGTGTGTGTTTGTATGCATGTGTATGTCCCTCTGTGTATACATACATGACTGTGTGTATGTCAGTGTATGTACTTATGTGTGCATATGTATGTACAATTATATGCCTGTGTATAAGCGTGTATGTGTGTGTATATATATGTCTCTATGTTCATGAGTATATATACATATAAGTATGTATGTGTATTCATTTATATAAATATGCATGTCTATGTATGTGTGTATTTATGTATTCATGTATATGTGTATGTGACCTCATATATGCCTGTGTGTGTGTGTGTATCCTCATATAAGCCTATGTGTGTATATATATGTGTGTGAATGTGTACATGTGTGTATGTATGTATTTGTGTGCATACATGTCTGTATATATGTGTGTGTGGTGGGACTGTGGGACTGTGTGCATGTATGTATATTTTATTTCTGTGCTTGGTTTCTTAGAACATTCGTCCTGTAGGAGCCTTTGGGTCAGCCCTTGAGTTTGTCTCTGTATCTGCTCTTCCTGTGCTCTCTGTCCTTTCCAGGCTCCCTGCAGTTAGGTCTGTCACTGAAGAGTTAGTGCCTCACTTCTGGGGACTTGGCAGAGACTAGTCTGGGTTGCTTGGGACTCATGGCACCTGCCACTTTATTTTTCCAAAGTGCGAGGCCCATGAAGCACAGAGGCAGACGGTGGCAACGGCAGTGGGAGCAAGGGTGCCAGCAGAGAACGGGCCAGTGTTTATCAATCTGCCGGTTCCTGGCACCAAGCAGTCTGTCTGCTCATGGCCAAATGTCGTTCCTCTCGTGCCTGCAGAGAGAGAATTGGATGGATTAGAGAGGTCTTGGCATGTTGGAGCCCACACTGGGGATGAAGAGAGAATGGGAACAGTGAGAAATGACGGGTACAGAGCTCGTCAGGACCACAGAGCTGCTGGAGTTGTAGAAACCAGAGGTCAGACTGTCTGGTGAACAGGTTCTAGCATATCCAGGCCCCTATGTGGCTATATTATCTCCAGGAAATCATGTCTTTGTTTAAACTAATAAGGAGGCCAATGAGAACAGTGGATTTAACCAGTAGAACAGGGTCTTTGTCCAAACAAGGCTTTGTACAGATGGCAGAAGCCTCATTCCCCAGTTTGACTTTCTTTCTTTGAAACCAGGCCACTGCCCTGATCTAAAAATCAAGGACACTTCTGTCGATGAGCACACAGAAAGAGGGTCCTCCCACTCTCCAGGGAGATGAGAGGCCAGGGTGTTGGACTCTGAAGGCATCTGGGGCTGCCTCGTCAGGCAGGCATGAGGACTGCATCCCTTTCTTACATATTTACATACATGTTCTGACCTCTTCCTCCTGGGGTAGTGGTGAGGGTCATGACAGCAGTGATTGCCACACCTCTGTGAACCTTGAAACACACGTGCGTACACACACACACACACTCACACACATATTTGTCTCCTAGTCTCAAGGGCTGGGAGAACCATGCCCTGGACTGAGGCAGGCAGTGTCTCTAAAGCTCTGTGGCCTGAGGCTGAGGGTCCTTTGCTCTGACCCAAGGCATCTTGGTGGCATCTCAAGAGTCCAGAAGGAGGCAAAGATTTGGCAAGCAGAGTAGGGGGTATACGAGGGGGTGCTCCCTCCAGCATAGCAGAAGCATGTATCTTTAACCAAAGATATTAGGCTGGGGAGTGTGGTTTGGTTGGTAGAGTACTTGTGTAGCCAACACACGCCCTGGGTTCGATCCCTGGCTTTGTTTAAACAGGCACAGTGATAAACATCTGGAATCACAGCGCTTGAGAAGTGGAGGCAGGAAGATTAGGTCAAAGTTATCGTCCTATACTTAGTTCGAGGACAGTCTGGGCTAAATGAGACTGTTTCAGGAAAAAAAAAAAAGACAAAAGCAAACAACATTAGGTTGGAGGAATAGCTCAGGGGCAGAGCTTGTGCCAACTGCACAGGAAACCCAGGATTCACTCTCAGCACTGGGGCAGGAGTCAGGAGTAGGGGTGGGATGAGCCACAGGACTGGGCAGCTCAGACCCTGTGGGTTCTTGCCTTCTGTTGATTAGTAATTGACATGATAAGAAGATTATTGCTGGCATTCATGGACCACTCATAGTGGAGTGACAGATAGTGCTACTACTGGAGAGACAGTTGGTCCCTATAAACCCTAGGGCCTGTCCAGCTGGCGGCTCTGCACTTGCTGGTTTCATGGCCCATCTTCCCATCCTCCTTTGCTCAGGGCAGGTGGAGGCTGCACATGGTTTGGTTGGTCTCGACTCCCATAGACTTTAAATAAGATAAAGGGCCCTCCCTGCAACTTGGAGTTTCTCCAGCCGTTAGCAGAATGGAAGCCTCAACTGAGTGTCCAATTGGATGGGCAGGACAGGGCAGGGTGGTCAGGCAGGTAGATGTTAGGGGGTAGGACCAGGGGCCTCCATGCTGGCCTTTGAACTAACCTCAATTCCAACAGGGTTCCTACTGCCTCAAGGGCAGTGTACCCCACAGAGACACAGCCAGGCCTCCAAGAATGCCCAGCCTGCCCAGCTCTTTAGTTATCTGACCAGGTAGCATGAAGCTGCCTTGTGCTCAGAGGAGCATCCTAGGGGCTGGGCAAGGGACTTGTCTTCCCTCAGCCTCAGTTTTCCAATCTGTCATTTCTTACCATGTAGTAAATTCTGGCTCAGAGGGAGCACTTGGTTATGAGTCCTGTGTGGAGGAGGGCAGACTGGGAGCTGCCATGAGGTTCTTCCATGAACCCTAGATCCCTTGCAAGGGAAAGAGGAATTGTTGAGTTATCCCCATGGACTCCCTGTGTGTGTCTTCCCAGTGTCCTGTCCTGTATCTTAGTGGGCTTTGTACAAAGAGAAAGAGTCAGTTCTTTCTACACAGAAGGAAGGATTGTGTGGACATGGTCGGGTGTGGGGGGATGGACTTTACTGTCACTGACCCTGCTCCTGTCTTGTCCCTGGTAGGTGCACAATGTGGCCTTTGCCTTTGAGCTGATGCTGGACGGAGGACTCAAGAAGCCCAAGGCACGCCCTGAAGGTAACACCCACCAGAGCAACTCCAAGCATAAAGAGAGGGACAGCAGGGGTCAGGGCCCCAGGCAGCCTGCATGTCCTTTGGATAGGTGCCAGGCATCTTTCTGCTACGTGTGTGGCAGTAGAGCCCACAGTTCCTGGAGTCTGTCCTCTTCAGTCAACGCTGTTTCTTTCTGCAGATGTGGTGAACTTGGACCTCAAGTCCACTCTGCGGGTCCTTTACACGCTGTTCACCAAGTACAAGGACGTGGAGTGATGGAGCAACTGATCCTTCAGGGACAAGTTCTAGGCAAGAAAAATGGGTGTATCCATCCACCGTCCCTGCTTTCCTAGGAAACACCTCCCCAGGGAGGCCTCAGGCTTCCCAGGCCCAGCGGTGTGCTGCCTCTCCTCTCTGCTCCCGGCCTGGTTTGGTTTTAAACCCTTTCCCCGTGTGGTTCCCTAGCTGGTTAGGTCGTTGAGAACTTGGTGCTTCAAACACCCTCTCTGGTTTGAGGCCTCACTTCCTCTTTTTCTCTGCCTCCCCCAAAAGATGAGAAAGAACAAAGGCCCAGCCTAGCCCTCAGCTGGAGAGGGCTGTCCACCTGTGCTCCAACCCACGGAGCAATTACTTCAACAGCCCTGGCTCCAGGGACTCCGCCCCATTTGTCCTCAGGAATCCCCTGGGCTGGGCTCTCCTTGGAAGCAGAGTCTCAGTAAAAAGATCTCAGTTTTTCACTCCTGAGTCTCGGAAGATTTAGACTCCTGACGTGTGTCTCCACCCCCATCCGTCTTGCGGTTTGCTGATTTTAACCGACCTTTTAGATGAACTCTCAGGACCCAGAATGCCTTGGGGCCCCAGGGCAGCTTGTACAGGGCATGTCTAGGTCTCTTGCTGGCTCTGAATGTGCAGCTTGAGCCGGCTTGGAGTCGGAACCTTCCGTCTCTGAGGCCCCGTTAGGGAATGGACACATTTTTAGAGACTTTACAAGAGGGTGGGAATCCATTACGAGGGCTGCCTGACCACAGGCTACCGGCAGCCAGGACGACAGAGGCGTGCATCTGGCGGCTCTGGAGGCTGAGAGTAGGAGACAGAGGTGCTGGCAGGCTGCCTTTCTCTGCCTTCACACCATTCCTCCTCCTCTATTAGTCTCCTCTTCATTCTGAAGTGGAACCATCCCCTGTATAACCTCACTGACCCCGTGATGTCCAAAAGCCCCCCCCCCCATCTCCAAATGCAGTCTTCCTTTGACCAGCCAGGAATGGGTTTGCGATGTGTGTCTCAGCAGGCAGTGGGACCTATGAACCATCCACATCCCTCCTAGATGCTGCTTGACTTTGGGGGTGGTGCTGTGGCTGGCTGGCTCCTTGTCTCAGGAATCCTGCTTCTGTGGTTCACCGCTCTTCATGCTCCTCCTGCCTCTCACCTGCAGTACAGCTACCCTCTTTCTTGAGCCTTCAGAGGTCATGGCCAGCTACAGAGAGCCTTCCTTTCCTGATTCCCACCTTACCATGAACCGGGGTTGTGGGGTGAGGCTTTAAAACTGAGCTGAACACCAATAGTGACGTTCCGGAAAACAGTTTAATATCTTCCCTCGGTTCCACTGTTGCTAAGCTGGGGATGAGGCTTGGAATAGCCACTCAGGTAGAGGAGGCTTCCCAGCAGGGTGAAGGGATAATTAAAACGGCATTACCGTGTCTCCCTGTGGGATGCGGTGACATTAAAGAGCCACACTGACAAAATACCCGGGACTGGAAGGTTCTGTGCTGCCTTCCTCACAGACAGAACCACAACAGCATCTGAGAGCTGCTACAACCGCTTTGCTCTGCTCACAGGTAATCTGAGGCAGGGAGCCTAGATGCAAAGACTTATGGTGCTGAAGGGAAGAAAAGGATTGGTCTGGGAGGGGCTATGGTTTCCTGAGATTCCTGATCTGGAGGGGAAAAGTCCTGCTTGGAATCCAAGCTGGCTCCTTTGCCTGAGGCAGAACTTGGGAACATCCCCACCCCACCCTCCCACCCCCTCCCTGAAGGTGTGACCTTCCCCATTGTCTGAGTGTGGAGGTATGGTTCTCACACACCAGTGAAGGGATGTCCTTGCTGTCCCTTTGCTGTGGAGCGGGCATTTACACCATTGTCTGGACAAAGGCACCAATAACTAAGATACCTAGGCCAACTTCAGGGCTACCCATGTAAGACAAGGCTTTCTTCACAGAAAAAAAAAAGGAGAACCCCTGCCCAAATGACCTCAGGTAACCAGTGCCCACCCCCAAACTTTCCCACAGTTCTCCTTGGGGGCCCCCTGGAATACAAATAACTTCTCTTTGAGCTGAAGTTCTGGAACCTTCTACTGATTGGATTTTCATACTCTCCTGATATTGTTGAGAGGTCTGGCCACTAAAACTGGTAGAAATGTCATTATCTGTCACCCCCATGGGGTCTTGAAGTTTTGGACAGGCAAGTCTGCACCCCTGCCCCCAGGTCTGCAGGCCAGGGCTGGGGTTGCTTGCTTCTGAACTGCGCTGATTAGCACATCCCGTCCAGTTCTCCAGACCGCTGTGGACCCGCAGGCAGCTCTTGTGCCCCATTTGCACCCAGTTGTGCAAGCCCCGAGCTCAGGGCCCCTGTATCCTTCCCCATCGGCCGACGAAGGGGGAATCTTATATCCAAGCAGCCGAATCTGTTACGCCCCCCCCCCCCCAGTGGCAGCGCTTTATTGTCTTTTTAATTGTTTGAAGCAATGTGTCCTTTGGATTTCTGGATATTAAATAAAAACCACTAAACCCCCTGCTGTGCTTTGATCAGACCCTCCTGGCAGACAGCAGGGGCAGCGTGCTTGCAACAGCTCAAACGAGTGGCTTCCTGTGCCAGACATTCAGGAGGGAGACGAAGCTGGGGGTGTCACAGTGTGCTCTGACTTACTCTAGTTTTGAGTTCTGATACACCAGCTGGCCCTTGGCTCTTTACAGGGCTGCTTCTCACACGTTTCCGGTCCATTCTCCCTGCCCAGAGCTGGGGCTGCATCATTTCACATGGCCAGGCTGGCTTGAGCTTTCCCTCTGATGCTACCAGGCAGAGGCTGAAGGCAGTATCTACTGGTGAGGAGCAGAAGGCCTGGGGGATGGGCTCTCTGGCTCTCTCTGTGGAAGGAGTAGGAAATCAAAGCCAGCCTGTGATAGCAACCTCAACTGGGCATTTTGTACCCCCTCCCTTGAAGAAGTCCTGCACTTCTGGTACATTTTCTCTACAGAGTGATGCTCACTGGGAAATCAAGAGTTCAAGGCTAGCCTGGGCTACATAGTTCAGGGTAGCCTGAGCTATAGAGTGAGAGCCTGTCTCAAAACAGTTTCCCCTACCCACAATGCCTAACTGGCCTGGACAGCAAGTCAGTGATGCTATTTAAACAGACAGACTAGGGTTGAGAGATGGCCCATGGGTAAGGTGCTTGTTGGGTAATTGGGAAGACCTGAGTTTCAATCTCCAGCTTTATCTGCTGGATGTGGTATTGGGAGTCCATGATCCCAAGTAGAAACAGAATCTCTGGAAACTCAGGGGCCAGCTACCCTGGTGAACACAGCATGGAACATCAGAGTCCCTGACAACCGACAGCTGAGGTAGTCCTCTGACTGCTACACACATGCCATGACATTGGTGTGCCCTGATTCACAACATAAAGAATGTGTGTGCATACACGTAAACTCTTTTAAAAGACTAGTTAGAAATGACAAACTGTGGCTGGGAAGGATTTAGGTGTTGGATGGGCTCTTGGGCTCCAGCCCAGCTTTGTTTTCCAGTGACTGCTGGTAGGTTAATTTGCCAGAGCCTTCCAGTTCTGAGGGAGAGAAATGAGGCATCTTCAGTACCATGTCCCTAGGCGATGTGTTGTAATGTCTGGATTGGTTCTCACAACTCTGAGCTGCTAGCCTGTTGTGGAGGCTCGGCTTGCTACGGACATCCTACAGCTCTCTGGACAAGAAAGAATTAGTGTCCCCAAATGTTACTGTGCTCAGTCTGGGACACCCTGAGGTAAACTGCTGGTTCCTGGGGTAGCTGCTCATCTTGGCTTCTTTTGTACAGGCTTTATCTGTCACTACTAATGAAGGGGTAAAAAAATCCTCCACAGCTGGGGCCACGGATCAGCCGGTAGAGTTCTTGGCTAGATACTTCCAGGGTTTTGTTAGGAATCGGAGACAGGAAGGGGGCCTTGAGTTGAAGAGTGGACCAGACTACTACATCAAACCACAACACTACATAATCACACACAATGGCATAGGTCTATAGCCTCAGTACCAGAGGGCTGGAGGCAGGAGGATCAGGAGTTCAAGATCACCCTCTGCTATACAGTGAATTCAATTCAAAGCTAGCCTGACCTACATGAGACCCTGTCTAAGGAAAAAGGGATGTGTGTGTGTGTGTGTGTGTGTGTGTGTGTATGTGTGATATCTTAGTTTGCTTTCTATTGCTGTGATAAACACCAGAACCAACCTGGAGAAGAAAGGATTCATATCAGCTTATACTTTTGCATGATACTTCTTCATTGAAAGAAGTAAGGCAGGTACTAAAGAGGGGCAGGAACCCAGAGGCAGGAACTGAAGCAGAAGCTACAGAGGAACACTGCTTCCTGGCTTGCTCTTCATGGCTTGCTCAGCTCTCTTACAGAATTCAGGGCCACCTGCCCTGGGGATGACACTGCTCACAGTGGGCTAGCCCCTGCCACATCAACTATTAATCAAGAAAATGTCCCACAGGCCAATCTGGTAGAGGCGTTTTCTCAGTGGAGCCTCTATCTTCCCTAGTTTGTGTCAAGTCGACTCAAGAATGTGTCAAGTTGAAAAAAAAAAACCACCCCTAATTAGCACATACTAGACACCAGTGATTTGTGACCAGCTGTGACATGTGATCCTTCAGGGACCTCTGATTGCCTCTTCTCACCGGGTCTTTTTCGGGGGTTTGGGAGGTGAGTCCTGATTGATCAGAGTCAGTGGAGTGGCCAGAGATGGCTGAGCTCTGGATCAGGAGACTGTATGGATGACTTCTGGTAAACTAGGGTGACAGGGCACAGCAGGGTTTGAACATGTATGGGAGCTCAAAGCCAGCTCAGAGGAGGACACAGAGCGGAGGGCTCCCTGGGCTGCCCAGGGCTTTGTGTCCCTTATTTCTCACAGAAATGTTCTGTTCCATTCTTCTGGGCTGACCATCTGTTGTCAGGTCCCTGCTGAAGCCCCCCCAATTGAGAAGTTTCTTGGGGTCCCTCCTTCCTTTGTCACTCATCTGGGATTGTGGCCACAGGGAATTCAGACAAGGAAGGGGCCACCTGCTGTGACCTCTGCAACCTTCCCCAGACTAGAGCTAGGACACTGCTATCCTGGGACAACCTCTTAGAACTGGGAAGCTGAGGCCTGTTGTGGAGGCCCCATCTTTGAGCTTCAGGAAGTTACTGTCAACACCATCAAGGGTGGTCTTTGCACTGAGCAAGGTGTGGGGACCCCTATGTAGGCCCCCCACAGAAGGAACTTTTTACTGAGCATCTACTGTGTACCACACTTGCTCGTGAACGCCACATCTGTGATGAGAGACTGTTGGAGTCCGGCCCCATGTGCATCTCTCCCCATTGGCCATGGAACATTGTGACTCACTGGCTTTGCGGACTGACATCTCGAATGACATGTAGCGCCTGGTGAACAATTCAGAGTCCGTGGTTGCTTGGGGTACTGTCTTGGTTTTGTTTTCTGTTGTTATGACAAAATGTCTGAGACGGTAATTTATAAAACACAGAGGTGGGTTTGGCTCCTGATCCTAGAGGTTGGGAAGTGTGTTCTCCAGCGGTATTGACATCAGTTATGGACTTTCCAGGACAAGAGGGCAGAGCACGACTTATGGAGAGGCAGAAAAAGAGTTCTAGCTTAGGTCCCCCTTTTTCTTACAGCAGCGAGCCTGAAAACCCCAGTTTCAGAACTTCACTTGATCCTACTTCTCTCCCTTAAGCTCTGCCTCCAAACGCCATTAGCATGTGACTAGGGACCAGTCTCAACTTGTGAACTTTTGGTAAGGGGCACATTCAGACCACAGCCTGTTCGGGTTTTAGCCTATACTAGGACTGCTAGCAAGCTGGTTTTGGTGGGGTGGCGGGAGGGCTGGCGATTGAGTTTCTCAACAGGAGAAAGTTGTGATATAATTGGGCACCATTGTGTCCACAGCTGTAAAGTCAGGACTGAGACATCTCCCACTGTCCACTGTCCAACATCATGGTGCACTTTGCACACGGGGAGCCTCCATGGACCCACTGGCACAGAAGAACCAGGTGCCTGAGCTGTGGACAACTACTGCTAGGGTCAGGTGTAGACCTTCTGTCCCCAGTAGGCAGCCTTGCAAGCACTGAGGTCCAGGCATGGCACACATGGCCTTGTCTTGGCATACAAAGAGCCTCTATCACCAAGCACGAGACCTTCTCCTTAGCTGCAAGAGAAGAGTCAACCCCCACAGTTTCATTTGGGAGGGATTGTCCTTAGATTTCCAGACAAGTAGATCTCCAGAGGGCCACAGACTAGCATAGAGGTGTCCCCATAAGACATCTGGAACAGGGCTGCCCACTGTTGTCATGCCACGGATCTGTAAGTAGAAATAGAATGTTTAGGGCACACTGGATGGATAGATTGCCTCTCACAGGTAGCAATTATGAGCCTGAACACCCTGACCGTCCTGTGCACCCGGGGGTGCAATCCATCAGTACACTACAAGCCACGCGTGGGAAGCTTACCTGCTATGACTTGCCCACTGCCTCCTGTTGACTTGATAGCAGCCGTAAGGGAGAAGAGCTAGGCGTCTTGTTGATGTCATCTCTGCTGCAGCCTCTGTGTGTGTGTGTGTGTGTGTGTGTGTGTGTGTGTGTGTGTGAGAGAGAGAGAGAGAGAGAGAGAGAGAGAGAGAGAGAGAGAGAGAGATTTGGATCAAGAGTCCCACTTGCTGACTGAGCTTCAGGTGAGAGCGGTGCTCTGGTAAGACACATGACACATGGAAGCAGCTGACGTCCTTAGGGTCCCACTGGTGAGGTTCCTTCGCCTCCGTCTTTCTCCACAGAGGCAGAGATGCACTCTTAGAGCTTCCACTTGCTTCTTAGATGAGGAAAAGTGGAGATCTCAAGGCCTGGCTTTTTTTTTTTTTCCTTTTTGTGGTTTTTCGAAACAGGGTTTCTCTGTGTAGCCCTGGCTGTCCTGGAACTCACTCTGTAGACCAGGCTGGACTCAGAAATCCACCTGCCTCTGCCTCCCAAGTGCTGGGATTAAAGGCGTGCACCACCACCGCCCTGCTTTTTTTTTTTTTTTTTTAATACAAATGCTTTACTCCTCCTCCAGGGAAGCAAGCCATTCTGTGGACCTTGGTTTGGGACTGGTTTGGTATGATCCTCTGTCATGGTCGCTGCCTTCAAGGCTGCTAGACTGGCTTAGCTTTCTCTGCTGTTGAATGAGTAGATCCTTAGTGGGTGGCCATCTGTTTCAGTGCCGGATCAATTGTCCACAGCCTGCTGGCTTTGGGCTAGACCCTGTTGAGCATGGCCCTGACCCTGCATCTTACCACAGCGCCCAAGCTCATTTCGGTGTTGGTTGATAGAAATACTACAGTAATCCCCACCCCCTCTACCCATGCCCTCGGGTAACACCTTTCTGCGCTGACTCTGGCGTTGGCAGTCTGGCTTGCTTCGCCCAAAGGGACAATAACAAAAGTGACACTAAAGGAGATTTGAAGAGTCTCTGGGCTCTGTCTTCCCTGCTGGGGATGAAGGTCATGCAGTCAACAGCCATAAGCCCTGCTTCCTGGGAGTCTGGAAGTGAGGCTGTTATAATCAACTGCCAGCTAGCTACAGATGTGGAGAGAGCCAGGCAGGGCCACACTAGCTAGCCCAGCCCTCCTCGGCCTACTCAAAACCATATAGTAAAGAGGAGGGCTACTGGATTGAGCCTCCGGACAGCTCTACAGGCTTCCAGACAGGATGGTTCCTATGACAGTTGTGAGCCTGGAGGTGTGTGGTTCTGGAGTCTGGAGGGAGGATATTGACATTCTCTGTAGGGCAGACACCTCAGATGGCTGCTGGGACTTTCCAAAGCAGGCAGGGTCTTTTTCTGTCGACCTGGGGTGGGGCTCATGGTTACAAAGCCCTTCCTGGGATTTAGAATGTTCAGATCGTCTTTCTGTACACAATGCCCTGCCTTCCTGTGGGGACTTCGTGGGCTGTGACTTTGGTCTGTGTCACAGTCCTCTGGTTCACAGGCTGGCTTGGGGTTCTACATCGGTCTCTCAGCTGCATCTGCCCTGCAGCCCTGACACAGGGACACCTTTAGCACCATCGTAAGTCTCCTTGGTGTGCTCACCAGAGCTCATCTGAGAGTGCAAAGCCTGGGCTGGTTCTTCCTATGTGTCAGACTGTCCAGGTGCCCCCAAGAGCAGGCCTACCACAATGTTGGAATAGCCCCAACCCATGGTATTTTGTGCAGAAGCCCCAGTCGAACCAAGGCTGTGGACTCTTGGCTACAAGTGATTCCCGGGGATTATGTCACCACATTTGTGGGTCTCTCTCAGGATTCTTCTCTCTCATGGCTACTTGGTTCTCATGCTTCTAAATCTGCCAGAGCGAGAAGCCAACCCCCAGTGCCTATTCCTAAAGACACACAGCCTGCCAGTGAGATTGACAGCATATTCTTTAAGGACCCAATCCAGTCCTAGAAAGTCCGCCGAGGCCATGAAAGGCTCGGGGGTGGGGTGGGGTGGTGGCATGCTGCAGGTGGCTCCTGTTAATGAATGACACGGACTGCAGAGTCAGCTCCTAAAGAGGAGCTGCTAGGGCCAGGAAGCCGTGATGACCACTGCTCCTGCTGGTCCGATCCACCTTTGTACCTACTCCTGTTCCGTGCCCGATCCCTATGGTCTTTCTTGGGGGAGGGGCTGTTGGCAGGGAAGTGTTTGTGGTGGGTGTTGGGGGCATGTTCCTCTTTCTGTACCCTCTGCCAATCATCATGTGTGCCCATGTCCCTAGCTCAGCCTTTCTCCAGTGATTTCCTCTTTCTGGGTGCAGTATCCATCGGTCACTTGCTTTCTGGGCTTCAGAGTCCTCCCCACACTGCCAAACTGAATACAGTGTCATCCCTTCTGGTGAGCCCATCTGCTGTTGTGTTTCCTTCATGAAACTATGGAACATGCTCTAGTTTCCACACTTGAATGTGCTGACTGCATGATCCAACACTGACTGCAGGGGTCAGAGGGCTCAGAAACCATGCAGAACATCAGACCTGAGTTCTGGGCCGAGCTACTGTGCTACCCAACAACAGGGACCCTGAGCATGGCTGCCCTCCCACTGCCTTTGAGGGTCTGGGCCAGCTTTTATGTTCTCACACCTTTGGGGCTGGCTCACCCACATCTTTGCTATCAGAGCCAGCTCTGCTGTGTTGCCCAGGTGGAGGTGCAGAGCCAGCTCTCCCAACTGCAGCAGGTGGCAAGGGGCAAGGGGAGGAGGGCATCACCCCTGAACCCATGCCACTGTTTTGTTTTATAAAAATGAAAAAGAAGCCAGGGATATGTTTGGTGGAGGTGCAGTATCGTGTGGGGGAGGGGGTGCCTTTGCCGGCCCATGCTCAGGCATCCCTTCCCCCCCAGGGACCAGCCACACAATGGTATAATATAGAATAGAGTTTATTTAGAGTTTATTTAGGGTATGGGGAGGGGAGTTGAGGGAGTAGTAGAGACAAAGAAAGGAAGAGAGAAAGAGAGAGAGAGAGAGAGAGAGAGAGAGAGAGAGAGAGAGAGAGAGAGTGGCCATGAGCATGTGGAGAGAGAAGGCTGGGGAATGGGGAGAGAGGGGAAAGAGGGTAAGAGAAGAGAGAAAGGAGAGGGCAAGCAGTCCCTTTTATAATGAGTCAGGCACACCTGGCTGTTGCCAGGTAACTGTGGGGCGGAGCCTAGAAGGAATGCCAACAGCCACCTCAAGGAAGATGAATGACAGGGCCAGCTCTCCTGAGCTCTCACCCTCAGGGCTGGCCTGCCTGTGCTCCCACCACCAGGGTTGTCTCTGCTGTGCTGTCCAGTCAAATCCAGGGCCCGCTCTCCCAAGTGCTGCAGCTGGTGAGGGGCAGGGCCAGCTCTCCCACCTGCCCCCATGAGCCTGTGGACAGCTTTCCTAACAGCTGGAGGTGGTGAGGGGTATGGGGTATCAGGGCAGACAGTGGCAGGGTCAGCTCTTTCAGACTCCTCCCCTTGGGACCTGCTCACTCCACCCCAACCACCAGGGCCAGCTCCACTGCACTGCCTGGGAGAGGCACAGGGCCTGCTCTCTCTAGTGCTACCACCGGTGAGAGGTGGGGCTAACTCTTCAGAGCTTCAGGCAATGAGTGTGGCAAGGCCAGTTTTACAAAGCCCCTGGACATCCATGTCGTCCCCTGTGGCTGTCTTGACTAGGGATGTCCTCGTTCTCTAGTGGTACTATGAGTGACAGACATTGATTCCTGCCACTGAATATCATGGACCCAGACATAGCCCTCAGCTGCAGCTCAGGCTGGGACCTCACCATGGCCCAGGTGGCAGGGCTGACCACTCACAGAAGACTACTCCTCTCCACCCTCCAGTCTCCAGTTCCGTCTCTCTTCACAATGCCCAAGCCACTCCACTTCTCTTTCTCTCCCATCTATCTGTTTACCACATATTTGCACATTGTGGTGGCTCCTGCTGAAGACTGGCTATGTGGATGGCGGCCCCTGGGTGACATCGTCCATCCATACTTTGTGTCATGGTGGGAAGCTGGTTTCTATGGCCTGCTTGTGCCACGCATCTGAGGGATGGTCTGTAAGTAGCATGGCTCTGCAGGTCTCTGTTTTTTCCTCTCATGCTGGGCCCTATAGTGTTAGGCAGGCTCTGTGTCTATGGCCTGCCTAACCGTGCTGTGGGGTAGAGTCATGTCTGAGTGTCTTTCCCCATCTACATTGCATGGAATGGTGGAATGCAGGCTACACAGGTCTCTGTCTGTCTTTCTTCTCCCATGCTGTGTTGCCTGGATTTGATTTGATTTTTATGTGTCCCAGGCATAAGACAGCTTTGTCCACCAAGCTGGGCATTAAGCTAGGATGGACGAAGGACTGCCATCTGCTCTGTCCCTGACTGATAGAAGAACACCACTACCAACAAGGTGTCTCTTTGCCCAATACCAGGGGGATTCTCTTTTTCTTTTTTAAAGACAGTGTCTTGTGTACTCTTGAAGCCTAGGCTGGCCTTGAACTTCTGGTTCTGCTTCTAGTTTCTGAGAGCTGGGTCACACATGTCAGCTACTATGCCTAGTTTATAAGGTGCTGGGGATTGAACTCGGGGTTTCCTGCATGCTAGGCAGACACCCTATCATTTGAGCTATATCTCCAGCCTCCATCAGGCATCTTGTCATAGCAACAAGAAAAGTGACCAACACAGTCTTTTAAGCAATAATAGCCATCAGAATATGTTCATTGAGACCATTCTGTGCCGGGTGCCATTGTAGGCACTAGCTTTTAATAGTGAGTGGGAAAGGTGGGCCCCTCCCTGCAGAGCTCCTAGTTTTGTGGAGAGACAGCTCTCAGGCACCGGTCAGTGTCATCAGCTGATTCAGCATGGTTGCAGGCCCAAGCCTCTTGTACAAGACAAGGATGCTGTGGAAGGCTTCTTATAGGAGGAGGCACCGAAGCTCATGCCAGGAATGAGTTGTGAGCCGTGTGAAGAGCTGAACAGAGCTTACAAGACATGGGGACAAGCTGTGTGACATCAAAGTAAAAGCCTGTGGCACTGGCAGAGAACAGGCAGGTGTCAGTGAGGTTTATGGGGAGAGGACAGAAGGGCTGGGGAGGCTGTGGAATGCATCTTATGGGTGCAGAGACTGGGGCTGAGACCTGTAGATTGGCTTTTATTTAAGAACTGTTGGCTGGGTGTAGTGATTCCTGCCTGTAACCCAGGCATGTCAGAGATAGAGGCAGGAGAATCAGGAGTTGAAGGTCTACCTCAGCTTGGTGAGTTTGAGGTCAGCCTGGGCTACTGTTTTGCAGTCAGTCAATCAATCAATCAATCAATCAGTCAAGCAAGCAAGCAAACAAACAAGCAAACAAACAAACAAGCAAGCTTGGTTGGAGTGTCACTCAGAGGGAGCTCAGAGGTACAGGTTGGGTATTATGAGAAAAAAGCAGTGGCGAGCTCACAGTTCGCTATGGGAGCCCTACAGTCAGTTTTATGTTCAGACAGCGATTGTTTGGACATAGAGGGGCAGGAGCAGGGAGGGAAGTATGGGAGACCCTAAGATGCCACGGAGTCTTGGAAGAGTAGGCACAGGGTAAGGGCTGGGGTCCTGGCAGTCTTTCAGTGGATTTAGGGTACCTCACTCACCAGCGACTTAGAGGAGGAAGCTGTCTGGAGCCACCAGGGTGGCAGAGGAAGTGAACAGAAGCCCTGCCTTCCACCTCCGGACTGACGACTGACGCGGAACCTGTCTCTGTTGGGAACCTGCTCACCCTCTGAGGTAGTGGACTCCATTTCCTGGTTTGAAAAGAAGCAGCCGGTGAGTGCATTTAGGCTTCGGCCTGTGGGATCCCTGAGCTATTAGAATCTTCTACCCCTTCACTCTTCACATGCCGGGGTACTGGCTCTCAGAGAGGAAGGTGGAGAGGCTCCTTAGGTAGGAGCCCAGAGGCACATCTCAGCTGGGGCCTCACAGTAGGGGGGTCTGCCAAAGGGGAGCCCCGAGTCCGGCCACACTGCTGAGGCCATTACATCATCATACTGAGAAGCTGCGAGACCCATCCCCACAGAAAGGCTCTGACTACCTCCCCCACAGCCAGGTGAGCAGTTTTCAGACCCTTCAGGCCCCTCAGATCTTCACTGCATGACAGAAAGTTGAGTTCCCCACCATGAAGAAACTGCTGTATGGGATAGGGAAGGGACCCACCAGGGACTGGTCACCAGAGGCAGTTGCAAGTCTGTGTGTATTTGGCTGGACACAGGGTCTAGCCTCTCCCTATAAAGTTGTATCAGAGCCAAAGAACAAAAACATGATGGCCTATAGTCACCCAGCCTGAGGGGGAGGAGCTGACTGGGGCCCAGGCTCCCTAACCCAGCCCAACTCTCTTTCCTCTTGTTCAGTTTGTGGGGTTTCGGACTCATTCCCAGGGGCTCTGTCTGTTTGCTCTTGGTTTTAGGGTAGTTCTCAGTTTCCCGAGGTTCTCAGACAGTAGCCAGTTTGGGGATGGTGGCTCTCAGGCTCCCCAGTGCCTCTTCTTCACCACAACTCTCAGGTTCCGTGTTTTCATTTCTTCCGGTTTGACCCCGGACCTCAAATATCTGAGTGAGCCTGGGACTCCCAGGCAGACGCAGAGGCTGAATGAGGGACAAAAGGGAAGAGTCAAAGGTGGACAAGCAGCAAATGAAACTTCTAGGGGAGAAGTGGGCAGAAGAACCAGAAATAGCTTAGGCAACCAGAAGGGGTCCATTAACTTCTGAATCTGATCCTGGCAGTGCTCATCATGAGGCTGACTGTGGGGGATGGGATGCTGGGGTGGGATGGAACTGCTGGTCTCAGTCTTGGGCCTGACACTACTCCTCATGAGGCTGGGGCAGGGGTGGGGAAGACATGACACACTGTTGGTCTCCGGCCTGACACTGCTCATCACAAGGATGAGGAGGGACTGCCAGTCTTTCACAAGAAGCATGTGCTCTGGGCTTCAGGAGCAAAAGCCCTGACAGACCACACCCCGAGTCTGAGGATGCCAAGCCAATCCGAGAAAGCCTCAGGCAAAACTGGAGGCCAGATGGGCCAGTCTCCCTCTGGAAGCCAAGCCAGCACGGAATGGGGAACATGTCTGGCTAACCCCAACTACATCTGGGAGAGTCTGATCTGTTTTTCCTGTCTTCACGGACCCTGAAGGGATGGACAGCCACTCCACCTGACTAGTGGGTTCTTACTCTCATACAGGTTAACCCAGAGCCCCCTTCCCACATTTGTCTGATGTTCTGTGGAAACTGGAGTTCTGACCTGGATGTAGAGAGAGGGCTCCTGGCCAGGGTGGAGGGCAGGCTCCCGTGTGCCTGACTGACAGGAAACTTGCTTACTTACCAAGCCTTGGCCCAGGCTGTGCCCTCAGCCTGTGCATGATTAACTTCCCTTGTTGCTGTGAGAAAATATCTTGACAAAAGGAATGTAAGAGAGGTAGGCTTTCTTTAGCTCCCACTTTGAAGGCACAGCCCCTTCAGAGGGAGCCGGAGGCCGCTGGTCAAACTACATTGGGAAGATGAGCGACAAATGAGGCTTCTCAGCTCGCTCTCTCCATTTTCACTCAGCCCAGGACCAGCCCATGGGACAGCGCTTCCTTCTTACACTGAGGTGATCTAGGCATGCCCAGAGCCTTGCCTATCAGGTGAGCCTAGATCCTGCCAAGATGGAAATCAGGATTAGTCAGCACAGCCTGGTAGCTTGTCTGCCCCTGCAAGGCTTGGCTGGCTTCAGGCGTCTCACACCAGGCCTCATTCCTCACACTTGGTTGGCCCTCGGTGTCCTGTCCAACCAGAGCTGGACTCCCATCCTCCATCTCTCTCAGTCTGAATGAGAGAGTGAGCACATGGTTGAGTCTTGACTGTGGGGACAGTAGTGTACTCTCCTGTCTCTTCCAGGAAAGGCAAGGAAGAAGATGGAGTCAGAGTTCCTCTACGACTTGTTGCAGCTCCCAAAGGAGGTAGCTCAACCCACGGAGGAAGACCTCCCACGAGGTGCTGGTCCTGGTGGGACAAAGTTGTTGGATCAGGGGAGGGAAAGAATGTGTGATTAGTTTACTAGAATGAGACAGGCTGTATCTGGTGACCATCCGTGTATACATACATACATACATACATACATCTACCATCTATCATCCATCCACTATTGTCTACCATCCATCCATCTATTCATCCATCTACCATCCATCCATCTACCATCCACTCATCCATCCATCCCTCCACCATCTACCATCCACCCACCCATCATCTATTCTCTATTCAACTTGTCCACTCACTCATCCATGAATCATCCATCCCTTCATCCACACACCCATCCTCACATCTATCCCCCCCCCTCCCTTTTCCTTCCCTCACTCCATATTCCTTCACTAGCTCACTCGTGTTATCAGGCCAGCACATGACTGCAGTGTTCTATGTCTCCTCCCACCAGGAGTGGGCATGCTCCTGGGTTTGGGAGATCGAGTGTCTAGCAAGTCACATAGCAGGTTATATTTTATGAGCTTGGGCAAGTCAGCCCCATTTCCTGATTCAGTGTCTTCATGTTCATTGAGATCAGCTGACCCACAAAAGTCCCTCTGGGCCTGATGCTTTGTTGGTTCTACAAATTTAAAATATGGAGACCCTACTGACCAAGGCCTCAGGGAAGATAATGGGTGGATGATGGACGGGTGGATGGATGGTGGATAGATGGATGGATGGATAGATGGTGGATGGATGGATGGATGGATGGATGGATGGATAGATGGTGGATGGGTGGATGGATAGATGGATAGATGGATAGATGGATAGATAGATAGCCAAGCCAAAGTGGGCACAGGGGGCCTCAGTGATCCACCCTGGCGGGTGCTGCTTGGCAACATAGGTGATGCCCACCTCGGCCTGACATGCCCCTTGCTCTCTTGGGTTGTTTTTCACCCTAGGCATGTAGGCAGGGTTTCTAAAAGATGCTACACATCTGATTCATGGCCTTCAGGGTAAGGAGTGACCTCTGAGTTTAAGTGTGCACTCCCAGTGTGAAGTGCTCATGAGGAAACATGAATGAGAGGCAGGAGTAGGCTCCACTGGGGGCCTGGGACCAGTGGGTGACCTGGAGAAAGATAGCTGTCAAGGGCCCTCAGGATTCTCACATACGCTTCCCACCTCTGCTTCCAGGAGAAAAGAAGAAATATCTGTTGCCCAATTCCAAGAGGAACCCCAAGTTTGAAGAACTGCAGAAGGTACACCACCGTCTGCAGTACTGAAGTCTTTGGAGCCAGGCTTGGTGCTTCTGACTTATAGACACCACACCCCTGTCCACACCCCACCCCAACTCCACTCTCCTCCATTCCAACACACACCTTCTTTCTTCCGAAAATCTTTGTTTCTACAGCCCTCTCTTGGAGGCAGCCTAGGCTTTGTAACCAAGTGCCCATTGGCAGCTCTTGCCATCACCCAATTCGCCAGCCATGCCTCCAGGTTTAGGTGTTTGCTACAATGACGGCAACTGTCAGTTACTGAAACTTCACGTACCAGGATGATAGCTTCTCAGGACTCAGGCAGGTAGCTAGGAGATCTGGTGGGGGGTGTGTCTTTGAGAGCTCAGAACAGGTTCCAAATGACTAGAGAGATCAGGGAGAACTTTCTGGAAGAGCTACCACTTGACCAAACCTTGAAGAATGGGTAGGAGTTGCTGACCTGGCCAGGTGATTCCTAATCCCGGCAGCTGTCCCTTGTGACCAGCAGGTGCTGATGGAATGGATCAATGCCACACTCCTCCCAGAGCACATCGTGGTCCGCAGCCTGGAGGAGGACATGTTTGATGGGCTCATCCTGCACCACCTGTTCCGTAAGCAGCAGCTCAGTTCCCACCCCACCACACCCATGTTTCCTAAGCAGCTGCTCCCAGGGATTTGAAGCCAGGTGCACCTGCCTTCCCCCTGCCCCCACAAATGGCTTCCTGTACCACCACAGCCCTGGATGAAGGGGATCCCCTATGGCATTCTAGATTGTCAAGCTGAGGAGGGGGAGACCCTGCCCACACTCGGACATGGCAAGGCAGAGCTGTGGTTCCAACCAGTGGCAACTGTTTGTGCTGCCACGCCTTCTGCAGTTCTGTGACCTCGACAGCATTTAAGAAATGTCTGATAGTTTTAGGAGCTGGGGCATCGACTGTCTCTGACCTTAGAATGTCTTGTGCTGCTGGATGGACCCAGGCTATCCTGGGTGAGACATTCCAGAGGCAGACCCAGGAGTGGCCCCAGGGTGCCTGGAAGTGATATCCAAAGTCAGGCCAAGTTCCTGCCTCTGGCTGGTTTTCCTACCCATATCTGGTCTGCAGATGTCTTGTGTAAGGAAAAGGGTCCTGAAGCAGTAGGGCCCAGAATCATTCACATATATTTCCAGAGCCTGCCCAAGCCACAGTTCTATAGAGCTTAGCAGACAGGCTCCAGAGTGATCCTCCAGCCTCCGATGAGGCTTCTGGGTACTTCTCAGGGAGCAGGCACTGACAGCTTTCTGAACAGCCCACTGCTATTCATTCCTCTCCCTGGCTATGGGTGAGGGCAAGGCTCTCAGACACAGAATGACATACCCAGGTCTCAGTGGAGAAAGCAGGTTGGCATAGCAGCCTAGGAGTGTAGTGTTAACCACTTAGCCATGCTGCCCTGTGGGAATGGCCACCACAGGGCAGTGACTGAGGTGTGGGTAGAATGGTCAAGGTGAGGTGGGCCAGAAGGGACAGCTCAAAGGGTTGCAACCTGCTCACATACATGGTCCATGTCTCCCTTGGCACCCCCATTTCTTATGTGGATGGGGGTTCATTGGATGATGAGTGTGTTTGACTGAGGCTTCTGGGGTTGCCCAGGGCTTAGCACCATATGCCCATAGCTCCATGTGCTCTAAGTGCTGTCCAGGATTATTCTCATAGACAGTCCCCATGACAGCCGCTGGGCCCACTTCCTGGCCCTGACTGTCCTTTTGCTCTCAGAGAAGCTGTCATCCCTCAAGCTGGAAGTGGAGGAAATCTCTCTGACCTCAGCCAGCCAGAGGCGCAAGCTAGGGGTCATCATGGAGGCCATCAACCAGAGTCTGCAGGTTGAAGAGCAGCAGGCCAAGTGGAGCGTGGACAGTAAGTGGGGCTGAGCCAGGCCTGGGTGTGTGGTGTGTGGGTGTGTGGGTGTGTGGGTGTGTGGAGACCATCTCTGATGACTGCTCACTTAACTGATAAATGACACATTCATCTGCCTATGAACCATCCGGACCTGGGAAGGGTGCAGGGGCCTCAGGAAGAGCCTAGAAGGATCACAAGCTGGATATGAAGCCAGGTGTCTGGTGGAAGAGAAGCTAGCCTACACACATGGTCCTGGAGGGTACCACTGCAGCCAGTGTAGCACAAGGATAATGACTTCCCAGAGCTATGGCCACTGCTGAGTTTAAAATCACCACACTTCTCAGCCTTGTCGAATGGAACTCAGACCAAGCTCATTCATTTTCTGTCTGTTAACAAATGAGAGTGCCGTGTGTATGTGATTCCTACCCATGAGAGAGAGAGAGAGAGAGAGAGAGAGAGAGAGAGAGATACAGAGACACATACATACAGAGACACACACACAGAGAAAGAGACACACACCCACAGAGGGAGAGAGAGACACAGAGAGAGACAGAAACAGAGAGGGGGGGAGAGAGACACACACAGAAAGACATAGAGAGGGGGGGAGAGAAGGAGAGAGACACACACACAGAGACACAGAGAGAGAGAGACACACACAGAGATACACACAGAGAGACATACAGAGAGA